>NC_134355.1:145620199-145880199 GCF_048569485.1 Anomaloglossus baeobatrachus | reverse complement strand
ATGTTAATACAGAAGCATAATGTTTGTGGTTAATGATGTTAATGTAAGGCAGTTCTTTATTGACTAGATACACCTGCCCACACTGGAACACCACCGAAGGTTCGTCTGGTGACAACATTGGCTGATGCATAGCGCTCTCCTTGACGTCTCCAATTTCATTGGGGGCCATTATGTCTGCTCAGCGTGACTAGACTTTCATCAGTGAACAGCACATAGGTCCACTGGTCCCTCCATCAGGATGACGCTTGTGCCTGGTGGTGTGGTCAGGTATCCTTGCAGGTCATCTATCACACATTCCACTCTGACGTAAATTGTTTTGAGTGGTCTGATGTAACACTTGGTGCCTCTCACCTCTTAAATGTGCCTGGCGTTGTTTGGCATTCATGATCTGGTTCTGAAAGGCATTGTTCACAATGCAGCAGTTATCAGTGTTGAATGTGGCTAAAGGATATCCATTTTCTTCGGCGCTCCATTGGGAGACCCAGACGATTGGGTGTATAGCACTGCCTCCGGAGGCCACACAAAGCAATTACACTAAAAAGTGTAAGGCCCCTCCCCTTCTGGCTATACACCCCCAGTGGGATCACTGGCTCACCAGTTTTCTGCTTTGTGCGAAGGAGGTCAGACATCCACGCATAGCTCCACTGTTTAGTCAGCAGTAGCTGCTGACTATGTCGGATGGAAGAAAAGAGGGCCCATATGGGGCCCCCAGCATGCTCCCTTCTTACCCCACTTGTGGTTTGTAAGGTTGAGGTACCCATTGCGGGTACAGAGGCTGGAGCCCACATGCTGTTTTCCTTCCCCATCCCCCTGAGGGGCTATGAGGAAGTGGGATCTTACCGGCCCCCAAGCCCTGAGGCCGGGCTCCATCCACAGACCCAGTGAACCTGCTGGATACGGAGCTGGGTACCGTTCAGGGACAAGGCCCTGCAACTTTCAGGTACTGTGTCCCCGTACAGACAGGCACGCACACGCCAGACTTGCTGGGTGTGTTAGTGCGCCGGGGACAGTAGCGCTGCACGCTGGGGTTTGAGTCACAGCAGCTTAGCTGTGTGAATTCATGTGCTGGGAACTACCGCGCCGGCCACTCTCGGAGCGGCGGCGCGGCTGGGACTTGTAGTGCGCCGGGGACTTAGCGCCGACCGCGCTTTTACGGCGGCGGCGCTTATAAATTTAGTCCCCGGCTTTTGCGGCCTAGCTCCGCTTCGTTCCCGCCCCCTCCCTGTCAATCAGGGAATGGGACAGACGCTGTGCAATCGTCAGCGCCGAGGGCTGGAGCCTTATTTACATGCTCCAGCCCTCTCACTAGGCACAGTGGGACGCAGGTTTCCCGCTTTTGGTCTGAGCACGCCCAGGGCCCGCCCCCCCCTCCACAGGACGCCGGCAGCCATTCCTGCATGCAGTCTGGCTGGAGGACGGACACAGGCTCTGGGAGACCCAGACTAGGGATTTCTGGCGACCACACACCCGCGTTTAGCGGGCGGTAAGCAGCACATTAGTGCTGGCCCCACTAGTGCCACAGTGTGTATTGGTGTACTTTTTCCTGTACCAGATATATATATATATATACTGCACTGTACGGTCGCTTCTTGGCTGTATACCCCTATATTGCTCTGAGGAGACAGCAACATGTCATCCACAAAACGCAAGGGTGCCAAGGCACGGGCTGTATACACTGCTTGTACAGCATGTGGGGCTAATCTACCAGCAGGCTCCAACGACTCTCATTGTGTGCAATGTTCAGTCCCAGTGGCACTTCGTCAGCCAGAGCCTATGGTGGTGGTAGCCCAGGCAGAGACGCCTGTGAACCCTGCCCCGGTGACGGGGACAGAATTTGCAGTCTTTGCTGATAAAATGTCTGTGACTATGACAAAAATCCTGGAGACCTTGCAGTCCAGGCCAGTTGCTCAGACCATGGACACTGCTGTGTCTATGTTCCCCGGTCCCCCTCAGTTGGAACTAATCCGTACTTCAAGGGGGTCCCAGGCATCACAGGCTGAGGGCTCTGACTCTGATGACAGTCCCAGGCCGCCTAAGCGAGCTCGCTGGGAGAGACCCTCCACGTCGTCACGCGGGTCAGGGTCTCAGCGAGAAGGGTCTCTATATGATGAGACAGAGGTGGGTGATCAGGAGTCTGGTCCTGACACCGCACTCAATTTGGATACGCCAGATGGTGACGCCATGGTAAATGACCTTATAGCGGCCATCAATAGGCTGTTGGATATTTCTCCCCCAGCCCCTTCAGCAGAGGAGGCAGCTGCCCAGCAGGAGAAATTCCTTTTCCTGTATCCCAAGCGTAAATTGAGTACTTTTCTGGACCACTCTGACTTCAGAGAATCAATCCAGAAACACCATGCTTATCCGGACAAGCGTTTTTCCAAACGTCTGAAGGATACACGTTATCCCTTTCCCCCTGACGTGGTCAAACGCTGGACCCAGTGTCCAAAAGTGGACCCTCCAATATCCAGGCTTGCAGCTAGATCCATAGTTGCAGTGGAGGATGGGGCTTCACTTAAAGATGCCAATGACAGACAGATGGACCTTTGGTTGAAATCTGTCTATGAAGCTATTGGCGCGTCGTTTGCTCCAGCATTCGCGGCCGTGTGGGCGCTCCAAGCTATTTCAGCTGGTCTGGCACAGGTGGACTCTTTCTTAAGTCCAGCAGTGCCGCAAGTGGCGTCCTTAACTACGCAAATGACTGCGTTTGCGACCTACGCTATCAATGCGGTACTAGACTCTACGAGCCGTACCTCAATGGCATCCGCCAACTCTGTAGTTTTGCGCAGAGCCTTGTGGTTAAAAGAATGGAAAGCAGATTCTGCTTCTAAAAAATGTTTAACCAGCTTGCCATTATCTGGAGACAGACTGTTTGGTGAGCAATTGGCGGAAATCATTAAACAGTCCAAAGGTAAGGACTCTTCCTTACCCCAGCCCAGATCAAGCAAACCTCAACAGAGGAAGTGGCAGTCAAAGTTTCGGTCCTTTCGAGGCTCGGGCAAGCCCCAATTCTCCTCGTCCAAAGGGACTCAGAAAGAGCAAAGGAGCTCTGATTCCTGGCGGACTCACTCACGCCCCAAGAAAGCAACCGGAGGTACCGCTTCCAAGGCGGCTGCCTCATGACTTTCGGCCGCCTCCATCCGCATCCTCGGTCGGTGGCAGGCTCTCCCGCTTTTGCGACATTTGGCTGCCACAGGTCAAAGACCGGTGGGTAACAGACATTTTGTCTCACGGGTACAGGATAGAGTTCAGTTTTCGTCCTCCGCCTCGGTTCTTCAGAACTTCCCCACATCCCGACCGAGCAGATGCCCTTCTGCAGGCGGTGCATTCTCTAAGAGCAGAAGGAGTGGTGGTCCCTGTTCTTCTTCGGGAACAAGGACAAGGTTTTTACTCCAATCTCTTTGTGGTGCCAAAAAAGGACGGCTCATTCCGTCCTGTTCTGGACCTAAAACTGCTCAACAAGGATGTGAACGCCAGGCGGTTCCGGATGGAATCCCTCCGCTCAGTCATTGCCTCAATGTCTCAAGGAGATTTCCTAGCATCAATAGACATCAAAGATGCTTATCTCCACGTGCCGATTGCTACAGAGCACCAACGCTTTCTACGCTTCGTGATAGGAGACGACCATCTTCAGTTCGTAGCTCTGCCATTTGGTCTGGCGACAGCCCCACGGGTGTTCACCAAGGTCATGGCGGCAGTGGTAGCAGTCTTGCACTCTCAGGGACACTCTGTGATCCCTTACTTGGACAATCTACTTGTCAAGGCACCCTCTCAGGAGGCATGCCAACTCAGCCTAAACGTTGCACTGGAGACTCTCCAGACGTTCGGGTGGATCATCAACTTCTCAAAGTCAACTCTGTTACTGACCCAATCACTGACGTATCTTGGCATGGAGTTTCATACTCTCTCAGCGATAGTGAAGCTTCCGCTGGACAAGCAGCGGTCACTACAGACTGGGGTGCAGGCTCTCCTTCAAAGTCAGTCGCACTCCTTAAGACGCCTCATGCACTTCCTCGGGAAGATGGTGGCGACAATGGAGGCGGTTCCGTTTGCGCAGTTTCATCTGCGCCCACTTCAATGGGACATTCTCCGCCAATGGGACGGGAAGTCAACATCCCTGGGCAGGAAAGTCTCCCTTTCCCAGACGGCCAAGGACTCTCTGCAGTGGTGGCTTCTTCCCACCTCATTATCACAGGGAAGATCCTTCCTACCACCGTCCTGGGCGGTGGTCACGACAGACGCGAGTCTGTCAGGATGGGGAGCAGTTTTTCTCCACCACAGGGCTCAGGGTACGTGGACCCAGCAGGAGTCCACCCTTCAGATCAATGTTCTGGAAATCAGAGCAGTGTATCTTGCCCTACTAGCCTTCCAGCAGTGGCTGGAAGGAAGGCAAATCCGAATTCAGTCGGACAACTCCACAGCGGTGGCATACATCAACCACCAAGGGGGGACACGCAGTCGGCAAGCCTTCCAGGAAGTCCGGCGGATTCTGATGTGGGTGGAAGCCACGGCCTCCACCATATCCGCAGTTCACATCCCCGGCGTAGAAAACTGGGAAGCAGACTTCCTCAGTCGCCAGGGCATGGACGCAGGGGAATGGTCCCTTCACCCGGACGTGTTTCAGGAAATCTGTCGCCGCTGGGGAAGGCCGGACGTCGACTTAATGGCGTCCCGGCACAACAACAAGGTCCCAACCTTCATGGCACGGTCTCGCGATCACAGAGCTCTGGCGGCAGACGCCTTAGTGCAAGATTGGTCGCAGTTCCGGCTCCCTTATGTGTTTCCACCTCTGGCACTCTTGCCCAGGGTGCTACGCAAGATCAGATCCGACTGCAGCCGCGTCATACTCGTCGCCCCAGACTGGCCAAGGAGGGCGTGGTATCTGGATCTGTGGCATCTCACGGTCGGCCAACCGTGGGCACTACCAGACCGACCAGACTTGCTGTCCCAAGGGCCGTTTTTCCATCGGAATTCTGCGGCCCTGAACCTGACTGTGTGGCCATTGAGTCCTGGATCCTAGCGTCTTCAGGATTATCCCAAGGGGTCGTTGCCACCATGAGACAGGCTAGGAAGCCCACGTCCGCTAAGATCTACCACAGAACGTGGAGGATATTCTTATCCTGGTGCTCTGCTCAGGGAGTGTCTCCCTGGCCATTTGCATTGCCTACATTTCTTTCTTTCCTGCAATCTGGGTTAGAAAAAGGTTTGTCGCTCGGCTCCCTTAAAGGGCAAGTCTCGGCGCTATCCGTCTTTTTTCAGAAGCGTCTAGCACGACTTTCTAAGGTACGCACGTTCCTGCAGGGGGTTTGTCATATCGTACCCCCGTACAAGCGGCCGTTAGATCCATGGGATCTGAACAGGGTACTGGTTGCCCTCCAGAAGCCGCCCTTCGAGCCTCTGAGGGAGGTTTCACTTTCTAGACTATCACAGAAAGTGGCTTTTCTGGTAGCGATCACGTCTCTTCGGAGAGTGTCTGAGCTAGCAGCGCTGTCATCCAAGGCTCCCTTCCTGGTCTTCCACCAGGACAAGGTAGTGCTGCGACCCATTCAGGAGTTTCTCCCGAAGGTGGTATCCTCTTTTCATCTTAATCAGGATATCTCTTTGCCTTCTTTTTGTCCTCATGCAGTTCATCGCTATGAGAAGGATTTACAGTTGTTAGATCTGGTGAGAGCACTCAGAATCTACATTTCCCGCACGGCGCCCCTGCGCCGTTCGGATGCACTCTTTGTCCTTGTCGCTGGTAAGCGCAAAGGGTCGCAGGCTTCCAAGGCCACCATGGCTCGATGGATCAAAGAACCAATTCTTGAAGCCTACCGTTCTGCTGGGCTTCCGGTTCCATCAGGGCTGAAGGCCCATTCTACCAGAGCCGTGGGTGCGTCCTGGGCATTACGACACCAGGCTACGGCTCAACAGGTGTGCCAGGCAGCTACCTGGTCGAGTCTGCACACTTTCACCAAACATTATCAGGTGCATACCTATGCTTCGGCGGACGCCAGCCTAGGTAGAAGAGTCCTGCAGGCGGCAGTTGCCTCCCCGTAGGGGAGGGCTGTCTTTGCAGCTCTAACATGAGGTATTTCTTTACCCACCCAGGGACAGCTTTTGGACGTCCCAATCGTCTGGGTCTCCCAATGGAGCGCCGAAGAAGAAGGGAATTTTGTTACTTACCGTAAATTCCTTTTCTTCTAGCTCCTATTGGGAGACCCAGCACCCGCCCTGTTGTCCTTCGGGATTTTTGGTTGTTTTTCGGGTACACATGTTGTTCATGTTGAATGGTTTTCAGTTCTCCGACGTTACTTCGGAGTGAATTTGTTTAAACCAGTTATTGGCTTTCCTCCTTCTTGCTTTTGCACTAAAACTGGTGAGCCAGTGATCCCACTGGGGGTGTATAGCCAGAAGGGGAGGGGCCTTACACTTTTTAGTGTAATTGCTTTGTGTGGCCTCCGGAGGCAGTGCTATACACCCAATCGTCTGGGTCTCCCAATAGGAGCTAGAAGAAAAGGAATTTACGGTAAGTAACAAAATTCCCTTCTTTATGCCTCTCTGTAATTCTTCCAGTCTCTCTCTATCTCTATTGCAACCTGCTGGTGATACACTAAGCTCAGTTGCCACTTCCATCTGAACATCCTACTTTCATTGGCATGGTACTGCTGATCAATTGTTAGGTGTCGTTTAAGCCTCATGATGTCAAAATATGAACAGCATGATGAGGGTGACTGTTGAATTACCAATTCTAATTCACCCTGGAAATTTATTGGGCAATTCATGGAAATAACACCCGTCGTGAATTTTGCCAGTAACCTCCTTGTTAGAGAACAGCAAGTTGTGCAGTAAGTCCTGAAAGATTGAATAGTTGGACATGTGCATTCAAAAGATTAGAGAAGGTCGCATTTTAGTATCACCTGAAATTTCTCGCTCACACAATCACTCCTCATTCTAATATATGAGAGGGAGTGAGTAGATTTAATTGATACCAATGTGTATGATGTGTTCTGATTTTTGTTCATTGCGTACTCACATAACCATTCATCTTAATTTGTGGTACTTGTCTATTTTACAACAGAACATGGAGATCTGCTTGGTGCGTGCCCAGAAGATGAAGTGTTGAGCCCGGGAGATGAATGCATGGAATCTGTTTTAGACGAGTCTTTCCTGGAAACCTGTCCTATCCAGTCACCGTTACAGGTGTTTGCAGGAATGGGTGGATTGGCTCTTATCGCTGAGCGTCTTCCAATGCTTTATCCAGACGTCATTCAGCAAGTAAGTTGGGGCTTTTGAAAAATAGAACTTATAATTTATTTGAAACCTAAAGATGTGGTCCAATATATAGGACCTTTTATTGCTTATTCCAAGGGTATGTAATAAATCTCTGATGGGTGAGAGTCCACTGAGATCTGCCTCTTGAGTATGGGGACCTGTCTCACCGCTAGGAATGAAGAGGTGGACACACACGAGCATTTCTCTCTATTCATTTCCTCAGGTTTCTCATCTATCACAAATCTATAGTACAACCCAGATAGGTGTTTTGCTATCCGGTCACAACCTGAGTGTGTTTATAACAGATCATTTTTCATAAAACTGATAAGGAAAATTCAGCAAAGATCTGATCCTCGATTTGAGTAAAAATACATTTTATTTAGAATAACATTACAATTTAAAGGATAGCTGAAGATCAGATATCAAAGATGTATACCAGACCGCTGCGAATCTGACCATTGGGAAAATCAAAATCCTGGCTCCCAGTCCTGACGTTTTTGACCATGCTCAGACCCCAGTGTTTTGGATATTTATTAAGTCATTCATAAGCGAACATCAACAATTACTGGAAGTCTTTTCCATCAGAATTATCTTTGAAAACTGTCTAATTTCTGTGAGTACATCTGTTCTATAAAGCAATTTCTAATATCTGTAGGCCTAGCCTTGGTTTCTTTTAGGTGAAATGAAGCATAATTTTAGAAAGTTGGCTCATAGCATATTTGCAAATTATGGATTGTAATGGCTGTTTTATATTTTTATTTTATTTTACAAAGCCTAAAGGTACCCATACATTTTTGATTACCTACGCCTAGTTATCAGCCATCTTTCCCAGTTTACATAAACACATGAAGACATGTCTTGGCTTTAATGCAGAGCAACCTCTAGGCAGTTTGTGCCTTTCTAATTCAGTAGACCCATCGTTCTCTGCCTTGGCATTACCGATTGTGGTTAGAGTCTGGAGGCCACCATATGTATTAGATGATCTTCCCATCCTCCGGTTTTATGAAGTTTGGAGACTAACTACAGCCTTACAGTAACGTTATAATAAAAAAAGTACCTTTTTTTCCTGTAGGTCAGTGCCCCTGTGGTTACCTCAACAACACAAGAAAAACCAAAGGATAGCGATCAGTTTGAGTGGGTTACCATTGAACAGTCGGGCGAGCTGGTCTATGAAGCCCCTGAAACCATTGCTGCAGAGCCCCCTCCCATCAAGTCTGCCGTGCAGACGATGTCCCCCATCCCAGCTCACTCACTTGCTGCATTTGGACTCTTTCTCCGTCTCCCTGGGTATGCTGAAGTTCTGCTAAAGGAGAGGAAGCACGCACAGTGCCTACTTCGCCTGGTGTTGGGAGTTACAGACGATGGGGAAGGAAGTAAGTACTGAGCTTAGATCACTGCACTGTGATGCCGGCTGCTAATGAGCTGTGAGACATAAGTTAATACATTTATGATTTTAATATATATTTAATTCTTTAATATAAGCACCATGGGGTTTCAGTGGTTTTAAAATTCCACCTTGCCTTCCGGTGACCTGCTTTAGTTTGAGGTTATTAAACCCAGAGGCAAAATCTGTTTAAAATAGTTAATTTGATTCTTTCTTTAATGTGCAAGATAGCATTTCGGAAGCACCATTTCTGAACAATTGTATGCGGCTCGTCTAACTTCAGCTTTCATGGTTTTTACATTGTGCAGCACTGTGACTGCACTTTTATATTCTTTGTCACTGTGGTTTTATGATCTGTTGGGAGGAGGATAGTCCTCTTCTTGGCTTTGCTGTTATTCCTCTTAATTCTGTGCTGCTAAGAGAGTCCAATTTCATATATAATGTGTCTAAATCAGACCACATATCATCCGAGTCAGAGTAGTATGTTATTTAGGCAAAGTAGATATTAAAGGCGTGGTCTATCCAAATTAAAGACATCTGGGGCAAAAATTAGGTGAAAATGGCAAAATCTGGCATACTCTCCCGCAATCACCTCACTGAATCCAATACAGGGTGCATCGGTGGACTTTCCTCGCGCCGGAAGCAATGACCTCACCATTCTTCTGCCACAGGACCGCTGAAGTCGATGATTGGCTGCAGTGGTCAGGTTACTAGACCAGTGCTTCATCAGAAAAGCATATAATGACATACTATAAGTAGCCCTATAAAAGATGAATGGTGAGGTTATTATTATTATTTATTATTATAGCGCCATTTATTCCATTATTTACATGTGAAAGAGGGAATACGTACAACAATCATTAACAGTACAAGACAGACTGGTATAGGAGGAGAGAGGACCCTGCCCGCGAGGGCGCATAGTCTACAGTCTACAGGGAATGGGTGATGGTACAATAGGTGAGGACAGAGCTGGTTGCGCAGTGATGTACTGGACTGAGGGCTATTGTAGGTTGTAGGCTTGTTGGAAGAGGTGGGTCTTGAGGTTCCTCTTGAAGCTTTCCACGGTAGGGGAGAGTCTGCTATGCTGAGGTAGAGCGTTCCAGAGTATGGGGGAGGCACGGGAGAAATCTTGTACACGATTGTGGGAAGAGGAGATAAGCGAGGAGTAGAGAAGGAGATCTTGTGAGGATCTGAGGTTGCGTGTAGGTAGGTACCGGGAGACTAGGTCACAGATGTAAGGAGGAGACAGGTTGTGGATGGCTTTGTATGTCATGGTTAATGTTTTGAACTGGAGTCGTTGGGCGATGGGAAGCCAGTGAAGGGATTGGCAGAGTGGCGAGGCTGGGGAATAGCGAGGGGAGAGTTGGATTAAGCGGGCTGCATAGTTTAGGATAGATTGGAGGGGTGCAAGAGTGTTGGAAGGGAGGCCAGAGAGCAGGAGGTTGCAGTAGTCGAGGTGGGAGATGATGAGGGCATGCGCTAATGTTTTTGCTGATTCTTGGTCAAGGAAAGCACGGATCCGGGAGATATTTTTGAGTTGTAGTCTGCATGAGGTGAAGAGGGCTTGGATGTGTGGCTAGAAGGATAGAGCAGAGTCCAGGGTTACTCCAAGGCAACGATCTTGTGAGCTTGTGAGACTATCTCTTCTGATGCCAGTTCAGATCGCTGGAGTGGCCTGCATTGGATTCACCGGAGTGCGTGCTGGTGAGTTTGCCATATATTCTATTTTTATCCCAGCCAAGAGCCAGTCACATTTTCAGTTAGACAAGACAGACACTGATATTATGTTTTCTGGTAAACTAGCAACCAATAGTTTAGTTTTTTTTTTTTGTTTTTTTTTTAAAAGTGTGATTACTTCTGTCTGGTTGTTGTGATGCCATTTTCTTGGTGATGGTAGTAAACCGGAAGCAAATCGTTGTCAGTTCTAAGGATAAAAATTGTGTTTCACATTGTTTTATACCTTTTATGTGTTAGTTTTCCACATTTGTTGGGCCAAATGTTTTGCATATTTTGTTATGGGTAGTCTAATTTTTGTGTTTGTGTTTTTCGGATAAAACATGGAAAGACAAATCCAAATTTCTCACCATATGTCAGGAAGCTTATTATTCTGAGAGTAAAGTAAAGAGGCAGCTATGGAATCAACTGTTGTAAGAGACAGGTGTTAAGTATTAAAAAGTTCCTGTCAAAAAGTCTTTCATCTCTGCAAAGAACTAGAAGGTCCAACTTGAGTTTGCCAAAGAACACAGTCAATGGAAAGACAGATTGGTCTAAGGTGTTGTGGTTGGATGAATCCAAGTTCAATCTATTTGGTACTGATGGAAAGTACTATATATACCGCCCAATTGGCAAATGTAATGATGTAAGGTACCAAACACCTACAGTGAAACATGGTGGTGGCAATGTCATGGTTTGGGGTTGCTTCTCTGCATCTAACTTTAGCCCTCTGCATAGAATTGATGGAAATATTAATGCTACCATGTACAGGGATATACTGGAGAATGTAATGCTGCCACATGATAAAATCAAAATAGGCAGGGGCTGGAAATTCAAGACAATGATTCTAAGCACACTTGCAATTTAGTGAAAGATTGGTTAGGCTATGTGCGCACGTGTGCGCTCTGCACTGCACCTAAAAGGTGCGCTTCAGAGCGCAGCTGAAAAGCTTAGTTCTGAAGCGCATGGTGCCGGCAGAGAACGTGCGCTCTGCATGCTGCCTCTCCCTATAGACAGCATGCAAACCGCACGGAAGAAGTGACATGTCACTTCTTAGAACGCAGCGATTCGGGCAGCAGCCGAATCGCTGCGTTCTAATATGCCACGTGCGCACGGCTCCTGCACAATCTCCATAGACTGTGCAGGGGACGCAGGACGCATGCAGTTACGCTGCGCTGCAGATCGCAGCGTAACTGCATGTAATACGCACACGTGCGCACATAGCCTTAGACAAGAAAAATGTTCACCTGTTGCAATGGCCTAGCCAATCACCTGACTTACACCCTATAGAGCACCTCTAGGATGAGTTAGGGCAACGAGTTTGGGGCCCGTACCCAGAGCAATAAAGATGAATTGTTTGCAGATTTGGAAATTGAATTGAGCAAGATCCCTCAAGATGTCTTGAATACTCTAGTGGCTTCAGTTCCCCATCTGTGAGGTGCAGTAATTAAAGCAAGAGATTATACTACAAAATACTAAGTTATGGCATTGTAAGGCTTTTTGCGCACTGGAAAATATAATTTTCTCAAGAAAATTCCGCAAACACTGAAAGATTACCGCACCCGCGGTAAAAAAACGCGGCAAACCGTACCCAAAAACCGCATGCGGTTTGCCGCGGTTTTACCGCAGTATTGTTCGCGGTTTTGCCGCGTGCGGGTTGGTACATGTGCTTTAATGCATTCAATGCAATAAAGCACATTGAAAGAAAAAAAAAAAAAATCCTTAGATAGCAGATAGATAAATAGAAGAATAGATGGACAGATAGCTAGATAGTTAGAGGGATAGATAGTGTCCCTGTGAGCACATGCTGCATTTCTCACGGTCGGTAGTGAGTTCACATTACCGGCCGTGGGAAATGCCCTGTGGTTACCTCTGCTGTCTCGCTGCGAGGCTGCATTCAGCGCTGTGTCTGTGTCAGTCGCGGCTGGATGCAAGCATCGGAGGACGTGGATTATGCCGGAGTGGTGTGTTTCGGGGGGATTAATAAACGGGTGAACCAGGAGCTTTTTTGTGTTTTATTTAAAATAAAGGATTTTTCGGTGTGTGTGTTTTTTTTACTTACTGGTTGATCATGTCAGCTGTCGCATAGACGCTGCCATGATCAAGCCTGGACTTAGTGGCGGCCGCCATTAACTCCTTTATTATCCGGATCCCCACCGAATCACGGCATCTAGAAGAGCTGGGGACACTCCGGTACTGCCGCATAATGCATGCGACAGTCCCGGGGCAGCTGCGGCTGATATTCTCGGCTGCGGGAGGTGGGAGGGAGGCGGGGGACATTAACCCTGCCCCTCGCTCTCCGCAGCCTGAGAATACCGGGCCGCCGCTGTGTTTTTACCTAGACTGGAAGGTAAAAATACAGCGGAGCCCACGTGGTTTGTTTTTTTTTTCTATATTTCCGTTTGCTTTCTATGTGTATTCTATATGTCTGTGTCTGTGTTCTATGTCTGTCATGTCTGTGTGTGTGTGTGTGTGTGTGTTTACTCTCTGCTCCGCTTCCTCTCCCTGTAATGACATCACTTCCCTGCAAACCGCAGGCAGCGATGTACATTACCGCAGGTAAACCGCGAAATACCGGAGGGAATAACGCAGGAAAACGCAATGAACCGCACAGAATTTGCTGCCTGCGTTATTCCCTGCGGGATTTCACGATTACATGGCAGTCAATGGAGTGAAATCCCGCAGCGACGTGCGGAAAAGAAGTAACATGCAATTGTTTTTGCTGCGGGAATCCCACAGCAAAACATGCAGCTGTCAAATTCCGCATAGTGCGCACAGCAATTTTTTTTCCCCATAGGTTTTGCTGGTGATTCACTGCAGAGATGTTATGAACATTTTCTGCAGCGAAACATGCAGGAAAACCGCAGGAAATCCGCGGGAGAAACCAGAAAGTGCGCACATAGCCTAAAGAATGAATTACTCGATGTTGTGATCCATACATAGTATATGCAAAACTTCAGGCAGTCAGTTTTCTTTATTAAATGACCATAACTGTATTAAACAGCATTTTGGTTAAAATTAAGGTCTTGCATGATGACAACTTCATGTAATTTCAAGTCATCACCAGGAAAATGGAATCACAACAACCAAAGAGGAGCAATCACATTGTATATGCTATCACCTTACATTGTAATGCATGACCTTACAGCCCCTTTATAGATCCTTGCAGTAGAGCAGCACACAACAATGTATATCTTTGCTAAGTAGTGATAAGTGTCTCTGGACTGCGCTCAAGACCACCTGTGTCCACAGTCAGTGTCCCTCTGCTTTTGATTGGCGTGTCTGAACTGTAGAAGGGCAGTGATTGTATGCACAGAGAGGTTGTCAGCGCGGTCCACAGACATTGGACTGCTCAGCACAGATTTACCTACAGCGCTGGTTGATTGGGAAACGACTTCTCTAAAGGCAATTACTGTGATCTTAGAGCGTTGTATGGGCTCAGTAGAGAAACCTAAAGAACATTTCACTTAATACTTACGGTATTTTGTTTTTCTTTCTTTTTTTTTTTTTTTAGGTCACATCTTACAATCCCCATCTGCAAATGTCCTGCCAACCCTTCCTTTTCATGTTTTGCGCACCTTATTCAGCACAATGCCCCTCACCACAGATGATGGCGTGCTACTAAGGCGTATGGCACTAGAAATAGGAGCTATACATCTGATTCTTGCCTGCCTGTCTGCCCTGAGTCACCATGCTCCCAGGATACCCAATTCTAGCTCCAACCCAACGGAGGTAGGTGTGAAGACCACCCGAAACTACAAAAGCTGACTTGTGTATAGCTCCATATGTGTAATATACGAAAACTTTCCCAGGGACGAGATGCAGGATCATTATTTATGCCCTTGTTTACTTGATTCATTTATGATTTGCATATTTTTGTCATGAACGTCAAAGTATCCCATCAGAGCCGGGGTATGGTGGCACAGCAATTTATTTGTTTTTTTCCAAGGACTTTATTTTAACCTTTTAGTAGTGATCAAGAGTAATTTCCCAAATATGGCATGGCGCTTTGTGGTGATAATTCTGGATATTTCAAAATATCCCAGTGATTCTGAAAGTGTGTGTGTGTGTGTGTGTGTGTGTGTGTGTCTGTTTTTTTTGGGGGGGGGGGGGGGGGGGTTCACACTTTAAGTGCTAAATTTACAACCATCTTATCAAAATATTGTGAATTTGACAAATCACTAAAAATTAGGAATATTGTAACTGTGAATGTTTGTTTTTACCCGGAAATTAGATGCTCAAACTACACAAAGTTAAAATTTTCCATACGTGGACTTAGGCCGCATCATTTTTTAAACTTTATTTTGTTAATTATTGGAAGCGTTAAAAATTTAGCAGCAATTGTTCTTTCAAGGAAATTTACAAAATCTATTTTCTTAAGAACCTACTTAGTTTTGAAGTGAATTTTGACCCCTGTATTGGAAAAACCAAAAGTAATACCATTTACAAGCTGCACCCTTCAAAGTATTCAAAGCTGCAGTCAGGAAGATTTTGAAACCTTCAGAGGCTTCATAATCATTATCGCGTGGGATATGATTTTTCATTCCATTCATTGCACTAACAGACCACTATGGGTGGTAGACCCTGCGGCCGTTACTTGCCCTCCAGTTACAATGACAACCATCGGGACCACAGAATATTAATGAAAGGGTGCTGATGAGGTTAGAGAGAGCTCTTACCCTATGTTAACCATCGAAATGCTGCTATTGTTTTTGACAGCAGCATCTATAAGTTAAATCAGCCACAATTGGTGGTAACAGTAATTGTGACTATTGTACATGATGTTGGCTTTAGTATACAGCTGACGTCCTCTGTATTTTCACCCATCAGGGGGCGCTATTCCCTTTTTCCTCATATCAGTAAAAAGGCATATTGTCGGTTAAGTCGTTATGTTTCACTACTTCAATATTCTGTGGCAAACTTTTAGCATTACTTTTGTTAGCGGGTAAAGCTGTTACTTCTAGAACGCTTTAGAAGGCTAAATTCTGCTCTTCAAGGGAACCTGTCACCAGAATTTTCGCTATTAAACTAAAAGAATCCCCTTCTGCAGCTCATGGGCTTCATCCTATAAAGGTTTATCTTGCTACTGGCCCCCCTTTAAGACCTAAATAACTTTATAAATTATTACCTTTTGCTATGGTAATGAGGTTTGCTGGCCCCGTGGGTGGGCTGTATTTTGTCTGTTATCCCCCCTCCTTCCGCTGTTCGCCGTCCCCCAGTGTTCATTTACCATAGATGAGGTAGCCGCCCTCATGTACGCAGTGCTCCGGGAGTCTCGCAAATGCGCAGTGGCTGGTGATGAGCGCCGGTGATGTTGTTTCGCAGGCGCGAGATATGGGCGGCGCTGTGAATGTCATCACTAGCGTCATCCAAGTACCCGCCCATAATCTTGCGCCTGTGCAAGAACATCACCGGCGCTCGCGTTTTGAAAACAGTGCTCAGTCCCGCGATAGTGCCACTGCGCATGCGCGAGACTCCTGGAGCACTGCGAACGTGAGGGCGGCGGACTCATCTATGTAAATGAACACTGGGGGACGGCGAAGAGCGTCAGGAGGGATCACAGACGAAATACAGCCCACCTACGGGGCCAGCAAACTTCATTACCATAGCAAAAGGTAATATTTTATAAAGTTATTTAGGTCTGAAAGGGGGGCCAGAAGCAAGATGAACCTTTCTAGAATGCAGCCCAGGAGCTGCAGAAGGGGATTCTTTTAGTTTAATAGCGAAAATTCTGGTGACAGGTTCCCTTTAAACTACCTGTAGCCTAAACGCTATTTAAGTTGCTTTATAAGACACTTCATCTCTCCGCAGTCTCTGCTGATCGTGACACCAGCCTTACATCCTATTCACTTTAAGACATTGTACATATTTAAAGCTTAAGTCGTTTAACCCCTTTACGATCAAGGATGTATCTGTACGTCCTTGGTCACCTATTTCCGTTACTGCGTGCCTGCCATAATCCCCGCACATCTCTGTTGATCTGATCAGCAGAGATGTGTGGCTAACAGGCACAGGTGGATCGGAGATCCGCCCGCACCTGTTAACCCTTTAGATTACTCTTTCACACTGACAGCGCAATATAAATGGTCACAGCGAGGATTGCCCTGTTCCCCGCTGCCACCGGCGGCCCTGTGATGTATTTACGGGATGCCAATGTATTGCCATGGTAGTGCACGGTCAGCTGATGACCCTGCCACTACCATGACAAGCTTCCTGTGAGAGCCGACAGAGCATCGGCACTCACAGGAGATGAGCATTTCTGCTGATCAGAGCGATGCTGCTCTGATCAGCAGAAATGCACAGGTAATCGGACTGTGCAGTGATAGTCGCCTAGGGAAACTAGTAAAATAAATAAAAAATGTAAAAATAAGAAATATACACATTTGGTATCACTGCATTCAGAAATGCCCAGTCTATCAAGATATAAAATCAGTTAATCTGATCGGTACTCGGCGTGGTGAGAAAAAAATCCCAAACGCCAAATTTACAGGTTGTTTTTTTTTTTTGGTCGCTGCAAAATTTTTTAAAATGCAATGACAGGCAATCGAAATGTAGCATCTGCACACAAATGATATTTTTTTGCGTCTTGAGCAGACTATAAGCCATCACTGAGCCCCAGATCCTGAAAAGTGAGAATGCTACGGGTCTCGGGGGTTTTTTGGGACAATTTCTGAATTATTTTTTTTTTTAACTCCTTAGGTAAAATTAAAAGTATACACGTTAAGTATTTATTTATGAAATCGTACTGACGTGAGGCATCATACTGACATGTCAGTTTTACCATATAGTGAACACTGTTAAAGAGCCCAAAAACTAACTTGCAATTGCGCTTTTGTTTTGCAATTTCACCGCACTTGGAATTGGTTTCCCATTTCTTTGTCGCTCCATTGGGAGACCCAGACAATCGGGTGTATAGCTACTGCCTCCGGAGGCCACACAAAGTATTACACTCAAAAGTGTAAACCCCTCCCCTCTGCTATACACCCTCCCGTGCATCACGGGCTCCTCAGTTTTTATGCTTTGTGCGAAGGAGGCTGACATCCACGCATAGCTCCACATCTTAGTCAGCAGCAGCTGCTGACTAGGTCGGATGGAAGAAAAGAGGGCCCATATCAGGGCCCCCAGCATGCTCCCTTCTCACCCCACTCTTGTCGGCGGTGTTGTTAAGGTTGAGGTACCCATTGCGGGTACATAGGCAGGAGCCACATGCTGTTTTCCTTCCCCATCCCTTTAGGGCTCTGGGTGAAGTGGGATCCTAATCGGTCTCCAGGCACTGGGACCGTGCTCCCTCCGCAGCCCCTGGAGAATCTGCTGGACAGGAGCCGGGTATCGTCAGGGACAAGGCCCTGCTACTGTGAGGTACTGTGTCCCCGAGGGGACCGCGCATGGAGCGCTTGTGCCATACACACTGCAGCACTGCTGGGTGTGTTAGTGCGCCGGGGACTGCCGCGCCGGCCGTGCTTATTTGCCGGCTGCGCTTATAACTTTAGTCCCCGGCTTTTGCGGCCTAGTTTCGCTTATTCCCGCCCACAGGCCTGCCAGTCAGGGGAAGGGCGGGACGCTGCACAGGACGGCAGCACTGAGGGCTGGAGCATACTCTGTATCCTCCTCCCCCCTCACTCAGCACAGTGGGGCACTAGATTCCCGCACTTTCTAGGGCACGCCCACGGCCCCCTCCTCCCCACAGAACGCCGGCAGCCATTACTGTCAGCACTTCTGACGCTGGAGAGGAGAGACAACATCAGGGGGGCCCGGGCACGGATTCTGGTGATCACACAACCGCTGTGAGCGGTCGGTAAGCAGCACCTGAGGTGCTGGCCCCACTGAGTGCCGAAGTGTACATATATATATATATATGCTTGTTGTATGGTCGCACTGTTGATTTTTGGCTACTCTTAGAGAAGCCTTACAGTCCAGCCCCGGGCACTGTTCAATCATTATACCACCCCCGGACCTGCCAGTCAGGAGGAAGGGCGGGACAGTCGGGCTGACGCTGACAGTGAGGGCCGGAGCACACTTCGCTGTCCTCCGCCCCCCTCACTAATCACGCTACGGAACTGATCCCCTCAAGGACTCAGTGTCCCCTTGGGGACGGTGCAGAGAGCAGCTTCGCCTCAGACTTGGTGACTACCGCGCCGACCGCGCCTGCTTGCCGGCCGCGGTCTGTAACTTTAGTTCCCGGCTTTTGCGGCCTAGCGCCTTAAACTCCCGTCCCTGGCCCTGCCAGTCAGGGGGAAGGGTGGGACGGTCAGTCGGAGGCTAGCAGTGACGGCTGGAGCACACTTGGCTGTCCTCCGCCTCCCTCACGTTTCGCTCAGGGCACCAGATTCCCGCACTTTTGGGGTTACGCCCACGGCTCCCCCCTCCACTGTACACGCCGACAGCCATGTTTTCAGCAGCACATACTGCTTCAGGGTCGGTACACCAGGGGGCTTCTTCTCGATGCTGGGCCCCCTAGAGTGATGAACTGTATATGTGATACACTGTATATATGGCTATATAATGTTTGAAGGCAGTTTCACTGGTTGAGCTTCGCCGGCGTTCCCTGTCCAGGCGGCAGGGACAGAGTTACAGCTTTGCTGAGAAACTCTCTGGGTCATTTTCACTATCCATGTCTCAGGCTATGGACAAATGGTCGGCTAAGAGACTAGGAGTTTGCAGTCCAGACCGGCCCCTTACACAGGCCCCGGGCACTGCGGGATCGCCCCAGGCCTCCCTCGGTCTGCGACGAAGCGTGTTCCTGGGGTGGCCTCTAGTTATTACGTGGTAAACTCCAGCACGAACCGCAGTCCCAGTCCGGCTAAGCAGCCTTGCTTGGAATCTTCCCCGACTTCTAGGGTCTCAGCTTGAGGACCCTCTAGAGGATGGGGCGGAGGTCGCAACCCAGGACTCTGTCCGGACGTGGCTCTCAAGGCTGCACAGATTCTGTCCAGAAGCACACCTTCCCGGACAAGCGTTTTACTGAACGCCTTATAACACACGTTGTCCCTTCCCCTCTGACGTTGTTAAGGTTTCGGCTCAGTGTCATAAGGTGCCCGCCAGTCTCGGACTGGCGGCTAGATCAGTAGTAGCAGTGGCTGGTGGGTCCACGCTCAAGAATGCCACGGACAGACGGAAGCTGCTCTGTCCCAGATCAATGCGGTCATCCTGTGCTCCGCAATTAGCGTCTTTGACGTCTCAGGCGGTGGTATTTTCATCCTCCGCCGTGCACAGAGAACCTTTTCTGCATGGCGGTCCAGGTCAGGGGAGTGGTCCCCACATGTCCAAGACCGATGTAGGAGACATTCTGTCTTACGGTCACAGGATAGAGCTCAGTTCTCGTCCTCCGACTCGTTGCTTCACAGCATCTCCGTCCCCCGAGCGAGCCGATGCACGTTTCCAGTCGGTGAACACTCCGAAGGCAGGAGGAGTTGCGATCCTCGTTCCCCTTCAAGAACGTAGTCGCGGCTTTTTACTCCAGCTTGTTCGTGGTACCAGATAGGACGGATCACTCCGCCCCGTTCTGGACTTCACACTGCTCAACGGACTGAGAACCTGACGGTTCCGGATGGAATCTCTCCGCTTGCCATCACCTTTGATGGCCCAAGGAGGTTTTCTAGCATCAATCGACATCAGGGATGCTTATTTCCACGTGCCGATTGTACCAGAATATCAGCGCTTCCTGCGCTTCGCCATAGGGAACGAACACCTTCAGTTCGTGGCACTAACTTTCGGCCTGGTGACAGCCCTACGGGCCTTCACCAAGGTCATGACAACGGTGGTAGCGGTCCTACTCTCTCAGGCAATCTGCTGGTCAAGGCCACCTCTCGGATGGCATGCCAACACAGACTGAACATTGCCCTAGAGACTCTCCAGAGATTCGGGTGGTTCATCAATTTTTCCTAAAGTCAAAATTGACACCGGCCCAATCACTGACATATCTCGGCATGGAGTTTCATACTCTCTCAGCGATAGTGAAGCTTCCGCTGGACAAACAGCGTTCACTACAGACAGGGGTGCAATCGTTCCTTCGAGCCCAGTCACACCCTTGAGGCGCCTCATGCACTTCCTAGAGAAGTTGGTGGCAGCAATAGAGACCGCTCCGTTTGCGCAGATTCATCTGCGCCCACTTTAATGGGACTTTCTCCGCAAATGGGACAGCAAATCGACGTCCCTCGACAAGAACGTTGCTCCTTCTCGGGCAGCCATGGCCTCCCTTCAGTGGTGGCTTCTTCCCACTCTTGTCGAAGGAAAAATCCTTCCTGCCCACATCCTGGGCTGTGGTCACGGCGGACGCGAGTCGGTCAGGGAGTCTTCCTCCACCACAGGGCTCAGGGTACATGGACTCAGCAGAGTCCTCCCTCCAGATCAATGTTCTGGAGATAAGGGCAGTGTTCTAGCCCAAATAGCGTTCCAGCCATGGCTGGAAGGCAGGCAGATCCGAATTCAGTCGGACAACGCCACGGCGGTGGCATACATCAACCACCAAGGCGGCACAAGCAGTCGGCAAGCCTTCCAGCAAGTCCGGCGGATTCTGCTGTGGGTGGAAGCCACAGCCTCCACCATCTCCGCAGTTCACATCCCGGGCGTAGAAAACTGGGAAGCAGACTTTCTCAGTCGCCAGGGCATGGACGCAGGGGAATGGTTTCTTCGACCGGACGTGTTTCAAGAGATTGTTGCCGCTGGGGGAAGCCGGACGTCGACCTATTGGCGTCCCGGCACAACAACAAGGTCCCGGCATTCAGGGCACGTTCTCAAGATCACAGAGCTCTGGCGGCAGACGCATTCTGAATTCTGCGGCCCTCAACCTGACTGCATAGCCATTGAGTACTGGATCCTAGCGTCTTCAGGGTTATCTCAAGAGGTCATTGCCACTATGAGACAGGCCAAGAAACCAACGTCCGCCAAGATCTACCACAGGACGTGGAAGATCTTCTTATCCTGGTGCTCTGATCAGAGTTTTACTCTCTGGCCATTCGCCTTGCCACTTTCTGTCCTTCCTTCAATCCGGAATGGAAAAGGGGTTGTCTCTCGGTTCCCTTAAGGGACAAGTTTCGGCGCTTTCTGTGTTTGTGTTTCAAAAGCGTCTAGCCAAACTCCCTCAGGTACGCACGTTCCTGCAGGGGGTTTGCCACATAGTCCCTCCTTACAAGCGTCGGCTAGAACCCTGGGATCGGAACAGGGTGATACCGGCTCTTCAGAATCCACCCTTCGAGCCAATGAGGGATATTCTCTTTCACGCCTTTCGCAGAGGGTGGTCTTCCTAGTGGCAGTCACGTCACTCCGCAGAGTGTCTGACATAGCAGCGCTGTCATGTAAAGTCCCCCTTCCTGGGGTTTCACCAGGACAAGCTGGTTCTGCGTTCGGTTCTGGAATTTCTCCCGAAGGTGGTATCCTCTGTTCATCTCAATCAGGATATCTTCTTACCTTCTTTTTGTCTCATCCGGTTCACCAACGTGAAAAGGATTTGCACTTGTTAGGTCTGGTGAGAGCACTCAGACTCTACATTTCTTGTACGGCGCCCCTGCGCCGCTCGGATGCGCTCTTGTCCTTGTCGCTGACCAGCGTAAAGGGTCGCAAGCTCCCAAGTCAACTTGGCTCGGTGGATCAAGGAACCAATTCTTGAAGCCTACCGTTCTGCTGGGCTTCCGGTTCCTTCAAGGCTGAAGGCCCATTCTCCCAGAGCCGTGGGTGCGTCCTGGGCGTTGCTGCACCAGGCTACGGCTCAGCAGGTGTGTCAGGCGACTACCTGGTTGAGTCTGCACGCTTTCACGGAGCACTATCTAGTGCATACCTACGCTCGGCAGATGCCAGCTTAGGTAGGCGAGTCCTTCAGGCGGCGGTTGCCCACCTGTAGGAAGGGGCCGTTTTACGGCTCTATTACGAGGTATTCTTTTACCCACCCAGGGACTGCTTTTGGACGTCCCAATTGTCTGGGTCTCCCAATGGAGCGACAAAGAAGGGAATTTTGTTTACTTACCGTAAATTCCTTTTCTTCTAGCTCCAATTGGGAGACCCAGCACCCGCCCCTGTTCCCTTCGGGCTGTTATTCTTTGTGTACACATGTTGTTCAGATTGAATTGTTCTTGGTAATGGTTTCAGTTCTCCGAACATCCTTCGGATTGAATTTACCTTAGACCAATTTATAAGTTTCCTCCTTCCTGCTTTTGCACCAAAACTGAGGAGCCCGTGATGCACGGGAGGGTGTATAGCAGAGGGGAGGGGTTTACACTTTTGAGTGTAATACTTTGTGTGGCCTCCGGAGGCAGTAGCTATACACCCGATTGTCTGGGTCTCCCAATTGGAGCTAGAAGAAAAGGAATTTACGGTAAGTAAACAAAATTCCCTTCTTTCCAGTACACTATATGGTAAAACTAATAATTTCTTTGCAATTATATCCTATCAGAGAAGGCCACTCCCTTCTTGCAGTAGTCAGACACTTTCTATCCTCAATAACTCCTCCTCGCCCCCTCTCCACCTCCTAAACTTCTCATCTACTGGGAAAAACCAGCTCAAGTCCGTCTTGCTTGGAAGAGACTGACTTCAGGGGCGTATGACACAGCCAATTATCCTCTATGGAGAGAGGAAGATGAGTGAGGGAACAGACATAAACATATTGCCCAGCTCTGTAACAAGTGTTTCTTTGTCGCTCCATTGGGAGACCCAGACAATTGGGTGTATAGCTTCTGCCTCCGGAGGCCACACAAAGTGTTACAATTTAAAAAGTGTAACCCCTCCCCTCTGCCTATACACCCTCCCGTGGACCACGGGCTCCTCAGTTTTATGCTTTGTGTGGAAGGAGGCACACATCCACTCATGCATTCTCATAACTTGTCGGTTGGAAGAAAAGAGGACCCCCACGGGGTCCCCGACATGCTCCCTTCTCACCCCACTATGTCGGCGGTGTTGTTAAGGTTGAGGTACCCATTGCGGGTACAACGGCTGGAGCCACATGCCGTCTCCTTCACCATCCCTTATGCGGCTCTGGGAGAAGTGGGATCCTGAGCGGTCATCCATTTACTGGGACCGTGCTCCATCCGCAGCCCCTGGTGGAACCTGCCGGACCGGAGCCTTTTCAACCCCAGGGACCGGGCCCTGCTACTTAAAGGTACTCTGTGTCCCCATTGGGGACTGTACAGGAAGCGCACCTTCTTCCCGGAAGCCGCGGTAGTCTTAAAGCTGGGGAGGCACGTGGACTTCCGCGCCGACCGGGCCTGCTTGTCGGGCGCGGTCTCAAATTTAGTCCCCGGCTTCACCGCGGCCTAGTCGCGAAAATCCCGCCCCTGGGCCTGCCTGTCAGGGGTAAGGACGGGATTACCAACATGATGTCGGATGTGACGGCTGGAGCATCCTGCATGTCTTCCTCCCCCCTCACTGACCACTGTGGGAACCCCAGACGGTACCCATTGCGGGTACGGAAGCTGGAGCCACAGGCAGTCTCCTTCACCATCCCTTATGCGGCTGGGAGAAGTGGGACCTGAGCGGTCATCCATCTGCTGGGACCGTGCTCCATCCGCAGCCCCTGGTGGAACCTGCCGGACCGGAGCCTCTTCAACCCCAGGGACCGGGCCCTGCTACTTAAAGGTACTCTGTGTCCCCATTGGGGACTGTACAGGGAGCGCACCTTCTTCCCGGAAGCCGCGGTAGTTGTAAAATTGAGGAGGCAGGTGGACTTCCACGCCGACCGGGCCTGCTGGTCGGGCGCGGCCTCAAATTTAGTCCCCGGCTTCACTGCGGCCTAGTCGCGAAAATCCCGCCCTCGGGCCTGCCTCTCAGGGGTAAGGGCGGGATTACCGACATGACGTCGGATGTGAGGGCTGGAAGATCCTGCATGTCTTCCTCCCCCCTCACTGACCACTGTGGGGAACCCAGACTCCCGCTCTTTGCTGGCGCCGCCCTCGGCCCCACTCCTCCCCTGAGAGCTCCGGCGGCCATTTTCTGGCATTCTGCCGGTGGGTGCTTCTCAGGGGAGCTCAGGGTGAACACAGCACCCGGTACTGGTTCCCCTAGGGTGCCGGATACATATGTATATATTATATATATTTCTGTTCGGACAGACTGTATCCCCTTTTCTTTTCTTTTCACATTTACCTTCAGTGGTCACTCTCCTAGGAGACAACAGGCACAGGTTTTTCTCGCGGTCTGTACCTCTTGTGGGGCTATGTTACCTGCGGGATCCACCTACCCTCACTGTGAGCAATGCTCGACTCCTGCCTCGCTTGCTCAGCCGGAGCCTCGGGCACTGGTGGGCCCCTCGGCTCATGTAGACCCCCCGCTCCCCCTGAGCAGGCTGCAGGGACAGAGTCACAGGTGTTGGCCCTCAGTCATTTTCATATGATCAAATGGTCTTCTTAGCTCCTTGAGGCATTGCAGTCCAGACCGGACCTTTCACAGGCCCTGACCCTGTAGCTTGTCTCATCCAGGCCTCGCTTGGTTAGCGCCGCAGCGCGCTCCCAGGTTGAGCCCTAGGTCTCAGGCGGAGGACTCCTGCCCGGACCGCAGTCCAAGACCAGCTAAGCGGTCTCGCTGGGACTCTTCCCCGACTTCCTCACGCTGCTAGGGATCCCAGCTTGAGGACTCTCAGGAAGACGAGGCGGACGGGGGAGCTCAGGGCTCTGGCCCTGACTTCACCCTTAACCTTGATACTCCTAAGGGGGACGCCTTAGTAAATGATCTTATCTCGTCCATCAACCAGGTGCTGGTTCGCTCTCCTCCGCCTCCTCTTCCTGTAAAGGAGTCGGCTTTTCAGCAGGAGAAACACCAGTTTCGGTTCCCCAAACGTACACGCAATACGTTTTTTGATCACTCTAACTTCAGGGATGCTGTCCAAAAAACCCGGAGCGGTCCCGGACAAGCGCTGGGTTAAACGTCACACTGACACGCGTTACCCCTTTCCATCTGAAGTCGTTAAGAGTTGGGTTCATTCTCCCAAGATGGATCCTCCAGTCTCCAAATTGGCTACTAGGTCCGTTGTGTCTGTTGCAAATGGCTCATCACTGAAGGATGCCACTGACAGACAGATAGAGCTCTTGGTGAAGTCCATCTATGAGGCCACGGGCACGTCTTTCGCCCCGGCCTTTGCAGCCGTGTGGGCTCTCCAAGCAATCTAGGCTTGTCTGAAGGAGTTTAATGCTGTCACATGGAATTTTGCTCCGCATGTTCCGTCTTTGACTCTCGGGCATCAGCCTTTTCGTCCTGCGCCATGAACGCCGTCCTGGACTCCACTAGCCGCACGGCTGTAGCATATGCTAACTCCGTGGCAGTTCGCAGGGTCATGTGGCTGCGCGAATGGGAACCAGACTCGGCTTCAAAAAGGTTCTTACCTGGTTTGCCTTTTTCTGGCGACCGTTTATTTGGCTAACGATTGGATGATATTATTAAGGAATCCAAGGGAAAGGTCTCCTCCTTACCCCAGTCCAAGCCTAAGAGACCTCAGCAAAGAAAAATCCAATCGAGGTTTCGTTCCTTTCGTCCCTCCGCCAAGCCACATTCTTCTTCGTCCAACAGGCCGGAGAAAGGCCAGAGGAACTCATATGCGTGGCGGCCCACGTCACGACCCCAAAAGGCCGCAGGGGGCACTGCCTCCAAAACGGCCTCCTCATGACTCTTGGCCTCCCCTAGCCGCATCCCCGCTCGGTGGCAGGCTCTTCTGCTTTGGCGGCGCCTGGTGGCCACAAGTTCAAGACCGATGGGTGAGAGACATTCTGTCTCATGGTTACAGGATAGAGTTCAGTTCTCGTCCTGCGGCTCGTTTCTTCAGAACCTCTGGGCCCCTTCTCAGGCGGCGTGTCAACAAAGCCTTGCCGTCGCTCTGGCAACTCTCCAGGGACAAACTGCTTTCTCTGCAGGCGGGGGTGCAATCACTTCTTCGGAGTCAGTCACACCCCTTAAGGCGCCTCAGGCACTTCCTGGGGAAGATGGTGGCAGCTATGGAGGCAGTGCCGTTCGCGAACCAAGGCGGCACTCGCAGTCGTCAAGCCTTCCAGGACGTCCGGCGGATTCTGCAGTGGGTGGAAACCACAGGCTCCACCATCTCCGCAGTTCACATCCTGGGCGTAGAAAACTGGGAAGCAGATTTTTTTTTTTTTCCTCAGTCGTCAGGGCCGCTGAGGAACGCAGGACGTCGATCTCTCAAGGTCCCGGCCTTCATGGCACGGTCTCAGGATCACAGACCTCTGGCAGCGGACGCTTTAGTCCAGGATTGGTCACAGTTTCGACTGCCTTATGTGTTTCCCCCTCTGGTGATGCTGCCCAGGGTACTACGCAGGATCAGGTCCGACTGCCGTCGTGCCATTCTCGTCGCTCCAGACTGGCCGAGACGGTCGTGGTATCCGGATCTGTGGCATCTCACGGTGGGTCAACCGTGGGCACTTCCAGGCCGCCCAGACTTGCTGTCACAAGGCCCGTTTTTTCCATCTGAATTCTGTGGCCCTCAACTTGACTAGGTGGCCATTGGCCCCTGACTCCTAGAGTCTTCAGGGTTATCTCAGGATGTCATTGCCACCACGAGACAAGCCAGGAAGCCAACGTCCGCCAAGATCTATTACAGGTCTTGGCAAGTCTTTCTATCCTGGTGCGCTGAGAACGGCTTTCCTCCATGGCCGTTTGCCTTACCCACATTCCTTTCATTCCTACAATTTGGAATGGACAAGGGTTTGTCCCTCGGCTCTCTCTCTAGGGCCAAGTCTCCACGCTCTCCGTGTTTTTCTTTCAAAAGCGTCTAGCCAGGCTTCCGCAGGTCCGCACGTTCCTGCAGGGGGTCTGCCACATGGTCCCACCTTACAAACGTCCGTTGGAACCCTGGGATCTTAGCAGAGTCCTGACGACTCTTCAAAAGCCGCTTTTTGAGCTGCTGCGGGATGTCTCTCTCTCCCGTCTTTCTCAGAAGGTGGCCTTCCTGGTGACAGTCACTTCTCTTCAGAGAGTGTCTGAGCTTGCGGCGCTGTCATGCAAGGCTCCCTTCCGGGTTTTCCACCAGGATAAGGTGGTTCTTCGTCCTGTCCCGGAATTTCTCTCTAAGGTGGTATCTCGTTTTCATCTAAATCAGGATATCTCCTTGCCTTCCGGTTGCCCTAATCCAATTCACCAGGGTGAAAAGGTTGTGCACTCTTTGGATCTAGTGAGAGCACTACGGTTCTACGTGTCTCGCACGGCGCCCCTACGCCGTTCAGATGCGCTTTTTGTCCTTGTCGCTGGCCAGCGTAAGGGCTCTCAGGCCTCCAAGTCGACCTTGGCTCGGTGGATCAAGGAACCGATTCTCGAGGCCTACCGTTCTTCGGAGCTTCCGCTCCCTTCAGGGCTGAAAGGCCATTCTACCAGAGCTGTAGGTGCGTCCTGGGCATTGCGGCACCGGGCAACGGTTCAGCAGGTGTGTCAGGCAGCTACGTGGTCTAGTCTGCACACTTTCACAAAGCACTATCAAGTGCATACCTATGCTTCGGCAGACGCCAGTCTAGGTAGGCGAGTCCTTCAGACGGCGGTTGTCCACCTGTAAGAGGGGGCCGTTTTCGGCTCTTTTTATCGAGGTATTCTTTTACCCACCCAGGGACTGCTCTTGGACGTCCCAATTGTCTGGGTCTCCCAATGGAGCGACAAAGAAGGGAATTTTGTTTACTTACCGTAAATTCCTTTTCTTCTAGCTCCTATTGGGAGACCCAGCACCCACCCCTGTGCCCTTTGGGCTGGCTGTTCTTTTGGGTTATGGTCTTCAGTTCTCCGAACATCCTTCGGATTGAATTTACCCTAGACCAATTTATAAGTTTCCTCCTTCCTGCTTTTGCACCAAAACTGAGGAGCCCGTGGTCCACGGGAGGGTGTATAGGCAGAGGGGAGGGGTTACACTTTTTAAAGTGTAATACTTTGTGTGGCCTCCGGAGGCAGAAGCTATACACCCAATTGTCTGGGTCTCCCAATAGGAGCTAGAAGAAAAGGAATTTACGGTAAGTAAACAAAATTCCCTTCTTTCTCTCACATCAGAGGTTGATTCTGATAAACATGGCTGAGCTATGTATTGTCCTCCATGTTGGTGCAGCTCGTCTCTGTGAGCTAAAAAGTGAAAGAGCAGGCATTCCCTGCTGTGCGGTCTATGGGAGAGATTACTGCGTCTCCTCCACAGCAATCAGAGGATTGCAAGTTACATGTACAGCAGAGAGGGGAAAAACGGGATAATGAAGGATACCAGTAATATCATGGCCAGAAATGGTGTTTTTGCTCATGATTTGTATTCTCTCTAGTATTCACCATTCATAGTTACATAGATTGAGAAAGACCTAGGTCCATCTAGTTCAACCTTCCTCCACCAATTATATATTTCGTCACTAAATCATTTCTAACTGACAATGTTGTGTGTACTGAGGAAATCATCCAGCCCTTTCTTAAATTAGTGTCTTACTACATCTTGTAGTAGGGTATTCCACAATCTGACTGCTCTAACTGTAAAGAACCCTTTCCTATTTAGCTGCTGGAATTGCCTTTCTTCCACTCTCATTGAGTGCCCCCTGGTCCTTAGAACTTCTTGTTTGAAGCCCAGCCAGAAGCCAGGCTTATTAGGAAGACACAGCAACTATGGGGGCCTGCAGCAGGCCCCTGACTGCCATGACAATCCAGTGGCACCCAGCAAACTCATCTTGTAGGGTCGATGGGATTGAGTGCCTAGCAATTGCATCATTTTAAATATATAAAAACTGCAGCAATGGGAGCTAGCTCTGGTCTCTGCAGTCACACAGGAACACAACGTAGGATGTACTATTGGGTCTTTTGGGGAGTGGGGCAAGGCTCCCTTCTTTTCTGTTTAACCACTTGGTTGCCACAGTCACTATTGACTGCAGCATCTAAGGGGTAAAAATACTATGACAGCCAGGGCACTGCACTCTTGTGACTTATGTACATCAGATGTTGGCAAAAAGATAGCATCCCATAATGTACGTAACGCCGTTGATATACGGCTTCCGTTTATAAGCATTAAATTGACTGTGACCAGCACAAAGTGTTTAACGTTCAGCTAAAGCGTTCTCGCACTCGCGACGTCCTTTATTTTCTGCGGCAGAGTAGGTTATACACACTTGAATCAGGCTTTGGCTCATACGCTCATTTTTGGCAGCTATTTCTTATTTGATGAAGTTTGCTTGTTTTATGGAGAAAGCCAAAATTCAGTATCTGCGTGTGTAACGGCCAAGTTTCAGGATGTCTCTACTGTAAATGAATGAAGTCTTCCACTAATTATCTATGACGGTCTAATTAATGGTTGTACATATAATAGAATTAACCCCTTCAGACCTGCAGTGATGGACAAAGTAAGAAAGCACATCACCAATCCTGATAAAATGATCTCATCTGGGTATTGTGGCTCCCGAGCCAATTTATGCTGCTATCCTTTTTAAACTACAGATCTCTCATCTAGTTATATACGACAGGAGAATTTACAATGTGCTAAACCGCGGGTACTTACAGCTAGTAATTGGCATGATACTCTTGTGAGATTAGGCAAAGCCGCCACAATCCCCAACAATCCCTTTAAAAACCATATGGGCTTTGGAATAAAATATCAGATGCGGTCTAATCACCAGTCATCGTTTCTTGCCATTCGGGCTTTGTCCAGCTTTTTTCATATGCTTTATTTCTGAGCTTTGCAAACTAGAAAATTCCATAAATGATCTTGCAGGATTTGTCCTCACATATATAGAAATTATACATAAGCAAGATGTATTGCGCTTTAGATCACGACAGTAGTGTATTTTAAAATCTTGGTATTTACTTCCCCAGAACAATTCAGGGCCGTCATCTCCCAGCTGTGTTTTTTTCCATGTCAGATGTGTGATCCTTCATATCGCACTTCTGTAGCTGCACTTGCACGTTGCATTGTTTGCATGTGACAGTAAAATCATTCTTATTATTAAAGGGAACCTGTCAGGTGCAATATGCACTCAGAACCACGAGCAGTCCTGGGTGCATATTGCTAATCCCTGCCTAACTGTCCCTGTATACACTAGCATAGATAAAGGGATATTTAGAAAAAGTAATATGCTAATGAGGCCAGGGACTAGTTGCAAGGGCATTAGTTCCTTTGGCTAGTTGTCCCCTATAGCATGTTGGCACGCTCCTGTGGGCGCCTAACATGCTAATGAATGCGCAGCGTCAGAGGTATGGTCGCTCTCAACTCTGCTGCTGGTTTTCGGCTCAGTCCGCCTGATCAGAACGTACCCAGACTTCCTGTAATGTGCACTACACCAGTTTGAAGCCAGGACGCGTCCACCCAGCTTCATAGTACTCATGACCAGAAGACTGGGACTTCTGATCATGTGCACTGAGCCGAAATCCAGCGTCAGGGGCGGTGGCATCAGACAGCAGTGAGATCGACCATGCCTCTGACTTTCTGCATTCATTAGCATGTTGGCACGCTCACAGGAATGTGCTTACATGCTAAGGGGTAGACTAGCCAAGGGAACTAACACCCTAACGACTAGTCCCCATGCTCATTAGCATATTATAAAAGATCTTTAGAAATACTTTTTCTAAAGATCTCTATATCTATGCTACTAGATACAGGGACAGTTAGGATTAGCAAGATGCACCCAGAACTGCCCGTGGTTCTGGGTGCATATTGCACCTGACAGGTTCACTTTAATTGCTGTGTGACTGGTCATACAGCGGTACGGCCATTCATTGTCAGTGAAAGTGCTTTTAACTTCTATCATACACATACCGTATTGCTCACTAGGCTGACACATTTTTGGCAGCATTATGGAGGCACCATTTGCATCTACATGTGAATGCAACATTAAAACTCTGTAGATACTTTTGACAAGGAAAATAAATTATTTTTACCTATGTTAATTTGAGCTAATACAATAAGGCTGGGGCCACACGGGCACTACTGCGATCCACTTGCATGAGACTCGGCTCGTGCTGGCAGTACAGCAGAGCCGAGTGTCATGCCTGTGTCCTTGCAACTGAGGTCCGTTCGTGCGAGCAGACCTCAGCTGCGGGGGGCGGGCCGGCACTCAGGAGAGGAGGGAGGGATTTCTCTCCCTCTCTCCTGTGTAGCCGGGTATTGCCATTCTCGCACTGCACTAGCAGTACACCGGTGTACCGCGAGTGCAGTGCGATTTTTCTCTCGCCCCATTCACTTGAATGGGTGCGAGAGAAAGAGACTCAGCTTACAATCGCAGCATGCTGCGATTGTTTTCTCAGTCCGATTAGGGCTGAGAAAATAATCGCCCATGTGTGCTGACACACAGGCTAGAATTGGTCCGAGGGGAATGCGATGTTTTATCGCACTCCACTCGCACCGATTTTCTCGCCGTGTGGCTTAGCCCTAACTGTCCTAAATTTCAGTCTAATATTTTTATTTTTTATTTTTCTTTTCTACCTCCTTCCACATGTTATGCAGCTGTAGCATAATACAGGTTTTAGATTTTTCTCTTACTGGAGTGTCCCTCTCTGTAATACAGGCTGTACATGAGCTCAGGGTGTATCCAAGGTGCTGCTGTCTTCACTTCTTTTTATATATCTGCACAGCTCCAGAACTGCACTTATTTCTTTTCCATATCTATGGCATGTTTACTTTCCCTAAAACTGTAGATGCTTTCGCCGATGTTCACTGCAGATCTGTGTACAACCACCTCTTGCTATCTCTAACACTGAGAGAAGGGAGAACAGAGAGAGCCATCATAAGTAGGAGAACTGGCGGATATGAATCAGTAAAAGCAGTGAGCTAAAGCACTTGCAATTAATCTGCATACATTTCTCAACAAAGACTATTTAGAATGTTGCTTAACTTTGCAGTTAAAAATAAATAATAAAGTGTAATTTTGTGCAACCTTTAAGGTATGGTTTGGGAATTATTTTTAGTGCTACTGGTTTACAAACCTCCATCCAAAGACATTAGCATGATGCAGATTTTTAACTATACACTGTGTTCCAAATTATTATGCATAAAATATTTTTTCATATTTTCCTAAATTAACTTTATGAATTGCTGTCATTGTTATTTTCCAGTCATCTACTATTCGAGTATAATTGAAATGTTTTTGATCAAACTGCCTATGAAAAAAGTATATTTTTAAAAATAATAAACACTCAAAATGCATGTTCCAAATTATGCACAGCAGAGTTTTCAACCTTTTTTTTTTTTATTTTGCAAAACAAAATGGTCAATTGTGAAATTCTAAGCATTATCAGCTTATTACAAAATGAAATCAAACAGTTTTCAAGTGAAAACTTAATTCTATGTGATGCTACATTTGCACATAGGACCCCTTGTTTGAAAGAAGCTTCTGAACTCTCTCGTCCATTGAATGTCAGTTTTTGGATGGTTTGTGATTCAATTGTTTTGCATGTGGACAGAATACCCTCCCAGAGCTGTTGCTTAGATGTGAACTGCCTCCCGCCATCATAGACACTCCTTTTGATGATGCTCCAGAGGTTCTCAATGGGGTTGAGGTCAGGGGAACATGGTGGCCACACCGTAAGTTTGTCCTCTTTTATGCCCATAGCAGCCAGAGATGCAGATGTGTTATTTGCAGCATGAGACTGTGCATTATCATGCATGAAAATGATCTTGCTGCGGAATGCACGGTTCTTCCTCCTGAACCATGGCAGGAAGTGCTGTTTTAGAAACTCCACATAGATTATGGAGTTCATCTTTACCCCTTCAGGGATCCTAAAGGGGCCGACAATCTCTATCCCCATGATTCCAGCCCAAAACATTACTCCACCTCCTCCTTGTTGGCGCCTTAGCTGTGTTTTCATGGGGTGTCCATCAACCAGCCATCCTCCACTCCATCCATCTGGACCATCGAGCGTTGCACGGCACTCCATCGGTGAACAAAACAGTTTGGAAGTCAGTCTTCATGTATCGTTTGGCCCACTGGAGCCGTTTCTGCTTGTGTGCAGTGGATAGAGGTGGTCGACAGGATGGCTTATGCACAGCTGCAAACCTCTGAAGGACGTTTGGAGCACCAGCAGTTTCAAAAACGTGTCTGCTGCTATGACAAGGCATTTAGCAGCTGCTCTTTTAACCTGACGCAATTGCCTTTTGGAAAGAGTCCTCAATTTTTCCTTATCAGCACGCACACGTGTGCTGTGAATCAGCTACATACATACTTCTTGATTGTGCGTTGATCACGAAGTGTCTTGGCAATGTTGATTGTAGTCATGCCTTGACCTAAATACTCCACAATTTGTTGCTTCTCAGCAGCCGACACATCCTAAAGCAAACAAGATTCTAGGGTGTATAAAAAGAGAGATTAGATCCCGTGATCCCAACGTATTGTTACCCCTCTATAAATCACTTGTAAGGCCACATCTGGAATACGGGATCCAGTTTTGGGCTCCACATTTTAAAAAGGACATTCAGAAGTTAGAGTCAGTTCAAAGGCGGGCAACTAGACTATTACAAGGAATGGAAGGCCTCCCATATGATGGCAGATTGAAAAAGTTAGATATGTTTAGCTTAGAAAAAAGACGTCTCAGAGGAGATCTCATTTATATGTATAAATACATGTGTGGTCAATATAAAGGACTGGCACATGACTTATTTCTTCCGAAAACAATACTAAGGACCAGGGGGCACTCACTGCGAGTGGAAGAAAAGCGATTCCGACACCTAAATAGGAAAGGGTTCTTTACAGTTAGAGCGGTCAGACTGTGGAATGCCCTACCACAAGAGGTAGTAATGGCAGATAATATAACAGCTTTTAAAAAAGGGCTGGATGATTTCCTCAGTACACAAAACATTGTTGGTTATAAATGACTTAGTGACTAAATGTAGAACGGGTGGAGGAAGGTTGAACTAGATGGACCTAGGTCTTTTTTCAACCTAAGTAACTATGTAACTAAAAAAAAAAAATGTAGGCTGCTTAATAATGTGGAACAGCCTTCTTAAGTCGTCTTGCCTTTATTTGGACACACCTGCCAAACTAATGTGCACAGGTATCTGCAATTGCTTTCAGTGATATAAAGAGCCCTGACACACACCACCATCAATGAGTTTAAATGACAAACAAAAAATGTCTAACCTTATCACTCCTAAACTCTTTTTGCATTATAATTTAAAACGCAGTGTACATGTATGAATCTGCAACAGTAGTAGCAAAAACTGGTGTAAACTTACCCTTAACATCTTTAAAGTGTTTGAATTTTTTCTCTCGTCTTGTTGCACTCTAAGTTCTTCTCATCCAGATTTTCTTTAAGCCACAGGTGTCAAGCACGCACAGCAGCGGTACTTGTGAAGAACAGCAGCTTTATTGGGCTAAGGGTACTGGATTTGGCACTGGATCTACTGCTTCGGGCTGGGATGTTGAGCAGGCCCTTACAAAACAGCGACTGGAGGAGGAGCATGTCACCTGCTTGTTACTGGTAAATATCACTACTGCTTTTTTTTTTTTTTATATTAAGCAGGTGGTAGGGTAGAAGTATTTTTTACTTTGCTGTTATACGTTCTTGTTACCGTGTTTTTCCAAAAATAAGACATCGTCTTATATTTTTTTTGCCCCCCCCCCCCCCCAAAAAGCACTAGGGCTTATTTTTGGAGGAGGTCTTATTCTTGGAGAAACACGGTTGGGGGTAAGTTTACCCCCCAAAAAAGCAGACCCCCCCCCACTTCCCAGGAGACTCCTACTCACCAGACTAGGACGTGTGCGTGGCTCCCAGGCCCTCCTGTGATCTCCGGTTGGTGCTGCACGCCGTCCTACCCTGCTGCTAGCTGACACACACAGAAGATCCCAGACACACACAGCAGATCACACACACAGCAGATCACACACACAGCAGATCACACACACAGCAGATCACACACACAGCAGATCACACACACAGCAGATCACACACACAGCAGATCACACACACAGCAGATCTCACACACAGCCGATCGCAGGCACACACAGCCGATCGCAGGCGCACACACACAGCCGATCGCAGACACACACACAGCCGATCGCAGACACACACACAGCACATCACATCCAACACTTACGGCAGCAGGGAATGAGAGCAAATCAAGTGTCCCGCCGCAGGTCCTGTTCGTTGCGCTGCACCGCACTGCCTCTCAGGATTTTCCCGGCGAGAAGAGATCGGTGTCGCTGGATGAGGTGAGTATGTATGCGATCCGATGTGTGTGCGATCCGATGTTTGTGTGTGTGATTTGATGTTTGCGTGTGATCCAATGTTTGTGTGTGCGATCTGATTATGTGTGCGATATGACTGTGTGTGCGATCCGATGTTTGTGTGTGAGAGCAGATGTGTGCGATCACTGCAGGTCCTGCTGCTCGGCGTCTGGTGAGTGTGATTGCCGGGTACCGCTGTGTATAATGAAGTGTCCTGCAGTATCTAACTTTTTTAGCTGCACGGACACTTCATTATTGATCCGGGACTAGGGCTTATTTTCGGGGGAAGGCTTAAATTTAAGCCTTTTTCCGAAAATGCTGAAAATGCCTGCTAGGGCTTATTTTTGGGGGAGGGCTTATTTTTGGAAAAACACAGTAGTAACAATGACTCTGGTGCCTTGAGGAACATATACAGTGGATCAACCTTGAGAGGCATTATGGAACCGTGCAGTTTGGGTGCGATTTGTATTTTTACCAGAACTTCATCATGTTTTTTGGTATTTCTATCCTCTCTAGATATCAATTGAATCTCCTGGCATGACTTGGAGAAGAAAAAAAAAAAATAATATATTATTATAATATAATAATATATATAATATATTACACCACAGAGCAATGTATGCTAGGCACAACACTACTGTAACCAGTCACTAGCATTAGCATCAATGGTAGGGCACTTGGCAATGACTGCTGGGTCCTGTGATTGGTTGCAGTTGTCATATGAAGGCAGAAAGTCATTACTGTAAGATAGCTAATAAATACCTATGAGTATAGATGGGCTAACCTGCAGATTTGTGGGTTCGCTTGGTCTGGCTGTAAAAAAAACTGTTTGGGTTTGCCCATCACTCCTATGGACGACCGCAGCAGCGATAATTTACTCGCTGCGTGTAAGTTAATTGCTTCATCACATTCCCTGATTTGTGCCATTTTTTTAAAACTCATGGAGAAATGCTTTCTTTTTCTCGTAAACTTTAATTTTTTTACTTGCTGTACTATTTAATATACTTACAAGTGAAAAGGTTTTGGTACAGTGTTAGCCAGTTGAAAAATTATTGAATGTTCTCATACAAGTAAAATATATCTTTGTACCGTGTTAGCCAGTAGAGATAAAAAAATTGTTTAAAAGAACAGAGAGTCCTCAGTGGTTGATACCTTTTAATGGCTAACTGAAAAGATGGTAAGCTTGCAATTATTACCATCTTTTCAGTTAGCCATTAAAAGGTATCAACCACTGAGGACTCTCTGTTCTTTTAAACAATTTTTGAATGTTCTCAGTGAGAGGAACAAAATTATAATCTTGTGATACCTTGTAATGGCTAACTAAAATAAAATAAAGTGATGTTACAAAGCAAGCTTTCGAGACATCTCAGGTCCCTTCATCAGGCATGGTATGACAAAATATCTGAAGAAACACAAATATATGCACAAATAGAGCAGAGGGATGGCATAATTAAAGACAGTTAAATAAACAAACACTGAGCTTAGAAAGTGAATCCTTAATTAGCTTTGATTAGTGGTGTGAGAGTTTTATTGTCCCAATATCTATGGAGGATCAGAGGTCTGGTGAGTCTCTGGAATAGACTTGTCAGATTTTGTAATGTGCCATAAATCCTTCTGACAGGTTGAGTCCTGTGTCAACAGAGTTAAACATTTTAATCAATTTGTATTCCCAGACCCTTTTATGGCTCTTTGATCTGAAGTTGCCTTTTAATATGACAACTTTCATATGGTTTATGTTGTGTCCTGAAGCACAGAAATGTTTGGCCACAGGTAAATGGATTTTTTTTGTCTGTAATTGTGTGGCGGTGAGATCTCATCCTTGCTCTCAGTCTCTATCCTGTTTCTCCAACATAGAGGCCCCCAATAGGACATATGGTGCACAGGATTAAGTACACTATGTTGAAAGAGGAACATGTGAATGTCCCAGGAATTTTATAGTCCTTCTGTGTGTTAGGGATCTGTATCCAGTCTTTGGTCTCTACATGAGTGCAGGTTTTGCAGCTCTTTACATTGCAAGGATCAGTTCCTCATGATGCTCCTTAAATTAGGAGGTTGTCTGTAGCACAGCAATGGAGAATCTTTGAATATTGGTTTTAATCGGTTATCCTTGTGTAAAATGTGATGAAGTTTCTTGGCCGTTCTTCTCAGTACCTCAAGCTGTGGGTTGTAGGTCACTGCCAGAGGTACTCGACTATTTTCCTCTTTTTGTTTGTATTAAAGCAGTTCACTTCTAGGGGTCCTTGTTGCTCTAATGATCTGATCATCTATGGAGGTGGGGTGGTAGCCTTGGTTTAGAAATGTCTTCTTAAGATGGGTTAAGTGTTCATCCCTGTCTGCAGGGCTGGAACAGACCGGATACAGATACAGTTAGGTCCAGAAATATTTGGACAGTGACACAAGTTTTGTTATTTTAGCTGTTTACAAAAACATGTTCAGAAGTTCAATTATATACATAATATGGGCTGAAAGTGCACACTCCCAGCTGCAATATGAGAGTTTTCACATCCAAATCGGAGAAAGGGTTTAGGAATCATAGCTCTGTAATGCATAGCCTCCTCTTTTTAAAGGGACCAAAAGTAATTGGACAAGGGACTCTAAGGGCTGCAATTAATTCTGAAGGCGTCTCCCTTGTTAACCTGTAATCAATGAAGTAGTTAAAAGGTCTGGGGTTGATTACAGGTGTGTGGTTTTGCATTTGGAAGCTGTTGCTGTGACCAGACAACATGCGGTCTAAGGAACTCTCAATTGAGGTGAAGCAGAACATCCTGAGGCTGAAAAAAAAGAAAAAATCCATCAGAGAGATAGCAGACATGCTTGGAGTAGCAAAATCAACAGTCGGGTACATTCTGAGAAAAAGGAATTGACTGGTGAGCTTGGGAACTCAAAAAGGCCTGGGCGTCCACGGATGACAACAGTGGTGGATGATCGCCGCATACTTTCTTTGGTGAAGAAGAACCCGTTCACAACATCAACTGAAGTCCAGAACACTCTCAGTGAAGTAGGTGTATCTGTCTCTAAGTCAACAGTAAAGAGAAGACTCCATGAAAGTAAATACAAAGGGTTCACATCTAGATGCAAACCATTCATCAATTCCAAAAATAGACAGGCCAGAGTTAAATTTGCTGAAAAACACCTCATGAAGCCAGCTCAGTTCTGGAAAAGTATTCTATGGACAGATGAGACAAAGATCAACCTGTACCAGAATGATGGCAAGAAAAAAGTTTGGAGAAGAAAGGGAACGGCACATGATCCAAGGCACACCACATCCTCTGTAAAACATGGTGGAGGCAACGTGATGGCATGGGCATGCATGGCTTTCAATGGCACTGGGTCACTTGTGTTTATTGATGACATAACAGCAGACGAGAGTAGCCGGATGAAGTCTGAAGTGTACCGGGATATACTTTCAGCCCAGATTCAGCCAAATGCCGCAAAGTTGATCGGACGGCGCTTCATAGTACAGATGGACAATGACCCCAAGCATACAGCCAAAGCTACCCAGGAGTTCATGAGTGCAAAAAAGTGGAACATTCTGCAATGGCCAAGTCAATCACGAGATCTTAACCCAATTGAGCATGCATTTCACTTGCTCAAATCCAGACTTAAGACGGAAAGACCCACAAACAAGCAAGACCTGAAGGCTGCGGCTGTAAAGGCCTGGCAAAGCATTAAGAAGGAGGAAACCCAGCGTTTGGTGATGTCCATGGGTTCCAGACTTAAGGCAGTGATTGCCTCCAAAGGATTCGCAACAAAATATTGAAAATAAAAATATTTTGTTTGGGTTTGGTTTATTTGTCCAATTACTTTTGACCTCCTAAAATTATTATTATTATTATTATTATTATTGTTTATTTATAGAGCACCATTGATTCCATGGTGCTGTACATGAGGGGGTTACATACAGAATACATGTACACGTTACAATAGACAGACTAGCACAGGGGGAAGAGGGCCCTGCCCTTGCGGGCTTACATCCTAAAGGATTTTGGGGAGGAGACAGTAGGTGGGGTGTAGGTGGGGCGGCAGCTCCGCACGGTGGTGGGGCGGCAGCTCCGCACGGTGGTGGGGCGGCAGCTCCCGCACGGTGGTGGGGCGGCAGCTCCGCACGGTGGTGGGGCGGCAGCTCCGCACGGTGGTGGGGCGGCAGCTCCGCACGGTGGTGGGGCGGCAGCTCCGCACGGTGGTGGGGCGGCAGCTCCGCACGGTGGTGGGGCGGCAGCTCCGCACGGTGGTGGGGCGGCAGCTCCGCACGGTGGTGGGGCGGCAGCTCCGCACGGTGGTGGGGCGGCAGCTCCGCACGGTGGTGGGGCGGCAGCTCCGCACGGTGGTGGGGCGGTGAGGTCATTGTAGATTATAGGCATTTCTGAACAGATGAGTTTTCAGGGTCCGTTTGAAGTTTGCAAGTGTAGTAGATAGTCTGACGTGTTGAGGCAGTGAGTTCCAGGAGACTGGGGATGCTCGGGAGAAGTCTTGGAGTCGGTTGCATGAGGAGCGAATGAGAGAGGAGGATAGAAGGAGATCTTGGGAGGACCGGAGGTTACGTTTTGGAGTGTAGCGAGAGATTAGTTCAGAGATATATGGAGGAGACAGATTATGGATAGCTTTGTAGGTCAGTGTTAGTAATTTGAATTGGATACGGTGGAAGATTGGGAGCCAGTGGAGGGACTTGCAGAGAGGAGAAGCGGGGTGGTATTGAGGAGAGAGGTGGATCAGTCGGGCAGCAGAGTTAAGGATGGACTGGAGAGGGGCGAGTGTGTTAGCAGGGAGACCACAGAGGAGGATGTTGCAGTAGTCGATGCGGGAGATTATGAGGGCGTGCACTAGAATTTTTGTAGATTGGGGATTGAGAAAAGGGCGGATTCTGGAGATATTTTTGAGTTGAAAACGGCAGGAGGTGGTGAGGGATTGGATGTGCGGTATGAAGGACAGGGCAGAGTCAAAGGTCACTCCGAGGCACCGAACTTTGGGTGCTGGGGAGAGCGTGATGTTATTAATTGTAATGGATAGATCAGGTGGAGAGTGCAGGGGAGATGGAGGAAAGATGATCAGTTCAGTTTTGGCCATATTGAGCTTTAGGAAGCGAGAGGAAAAGAAGGAAGATATAGCAGATAGGCACTCTGGGATTCTGGACAGCAGAGATGTGACATCTGGACCAGAGAGGTAGATCTGAGTGTCATCGGCATATAGGTGGTACTGGAAGCCATGGGACTTTATGAGTTGTCCCAGGCCAAATGTATAGATAGAAAAAAGTAAGGGTCCCAGGACAGAGCCTTGAGGGACACCAACAGAGAGAGAACGGGATGAAGAGGTTGTGTGGGAATGGGAGACACTAAAAGTGCGGTTGGAGAGGTATGAAGAGATCCAAGAGAGAGCGAGGTCTCTGACACCAAGGGAAGAGAGGATCTGTAGTAGCAGGGAGTGGTCAACAGTGTCAAAGGCTGAGGATAGGTCTAGAAGTAGGAGTACAGAGAAGTGGTTGTTAGCTTTGGCGGTAAGTAAGTCATTTGTGATTTTAGTCAGGGCAGTTTCAGTGGAATGATGTGGACGGAAGCCGGACTGTAGGTTGTCAAAGAGAGAGTTAGAGGAGAGGTGGGAGGAAAGTTCAGCATGGACGTGCTGTTCCAGGAGTTTTGAGGCAAGTGGGAGTAGCGATATGGGTCGATAGCTGGTAGTAGAGGTTGGGTCGAGGGAAGGTAAAGAAATGTGTACAATTCCTACAATTTCTATCAGATATTTTTGTTCAAATCTTCAAATTAAACGTTACAATCTGCACTTGAATTCTGTTGTAGAGGTTTCATTTCAAATCCAATGTGGTGGCATGCAGAGCCCAACTCGCGAAAATTGTGTCACTGTCCAAATATTTCTGGACCTAACTGTACCTAACACACAGAAGGACTATAAAATTCCTGGGACATTCACATGTTCCTCTTCCAACATAGTGTTCTTAATCTTGTGCACCATATGTCCTATTGGGGGCCTCTATGTTGGAGAAACAGGACAGAGACTGAGAGCAAGGATGAGATCTCACTGCCACACAATTACAGACAAAAAAAATCCATTTACCTGTGGCTAAACATTTCTGTGCTTCAGGACACAACATAAACCATATGAAAGTTGTCATATTAAAAGGCAACTTCAGATCAAAGAGCCATCAAAGGGTCTGGGAATACAAATTCATTAAAATGTTTAACTCTGTGGACACAGGACTCAACCTGTCAGAAGGATTTATGGCCCATTACAAAATCTGAGGAGTCTATGGGTACCTTCACACTTAGCGATGCAGCAGCGATCCGACCAGCGATCTGACCTGGTCAGGATCGCTGCTGCATCGCTACATGGTCGCTGGTGAGCTGTCAAACAGGCAGATCTCACCAGCGACCAGTGAACAGCCCCCAGCCAGCAGCGACGTGCAAGCGACGCTGCGCTTGCACGGAGCCGCCGTCTGGAAGCTGCGGAGACTGGTAACTAAGGTAAACATCGGGTATGGTTACCCGATGTTTACATTAGTTACCAGTGTGAGCAGGGAGCAGGGAGCCGCGCACACTAAGCGCTGGCTCCTTGCTCTCCTAGCTACAGTACACATCGGGTTAATTAACCCGATGTGTAATGCAGCTACATGTGCAGAGAGCAGGGAGCCGCGCACACTGAGCGCTGGCTCCTTGCTCTCCTAGCTGCTGTACACATCGGGTTAATTAACCCGATGTGTACAGCAGCTACATGTGCAGAGAGCCGGAGCCGGCAGCACAGGCAGCGTGAGAGCTGCGGAGGCTGGTAACTAAGGTAAATATCGGGTAACCACCTTGGTTACCCGATGTTTATCTTGGTTACAAGCTTACCTCAGCTGTCAGACGCCGGCTCCTGCTCGCTTCATTTGTCGCTCTCTCGCTGTCACACACAGCGATCTGTGTGTCACAGCAGGAGAGCGGCTTTGAAGAAAACGAACCAGGGCTGTGTGTAACGAGCAGCGATCTCGCAGCAGGGGCCAGATTGCTGCTCAGTGTCACACACAGCGAGATCGCTAATGAGGTCACTGCTGCGTCACAAAAAGCGTGACTCAGCAGCGATCTCGGCAGCGAGCTCGCTGTGTGTGAAGCACCCCTATGCCAGAGATTCACCAGACCTCTAATCCTACATGGATATTGGGACAATAAAACTCTCTCACCACTAATCAAAGCTAATTAAGGATTCACTTTCTAAGTTCAGTGTTTGTTTATTTAAATGTCTTTTATTATGCCATCCCTCTGCTCTGTGCATATATTTGTTTCTTCAGATATTTTGTCATACCATGCCTGGTGAAGGGACCTGAAATGTCTCGAAAGCTTGCTTTGTAACATCACTTTATTTTATTTTAGTTAGCCATTAAAAGGTATCACAAGATTATAATTTTGTTCCTCACACTGAGAACATTCAATAATTTAATATACTGTAGCACCAACAGATTCTATAGCAATGTGCAGAAATTGGCACAGCTTACATTGGTCCCATTGCTCATTGTTTTTGGAGTGTGAGAAGAAAGAAGCCAAAGTACCGGGAAGAGACCCACCCAGGCACCGGTAGAGCATGCAAACTCCATGTGAATTTGAGTCCCGGACCCCTGTGCTGAAAGCCTGCAGAAGCTAACCACTGAGCGTTTTTGGGGTGGATGTGTCCTTTTCCGCCTCCAGGAAGTTTGAAATGCAGCGATGTTAAATTCAATGATTGCTATGTAGGTTATAGAGATTTTCCAATGTGCAGAAACATCGGAGAATCCTGCATCTGAGTTGAGCCAAGGAAAGCAGTGGTCTGTGGAAAAGCCGATTCAATAAACTTCTCGCTTGACAGATTCTTTTAATCTTTTTAAAATGCAGTATGAGGGATTTAGAAAAGGATTGCAAGATTGGATTGCTTTCATACAGATCCATATAATTGAGTAAAGAGATTCATCTCACGGTGTAGCCATTTCTGTAGCCTTATAATGTGCCTTCTACGTTTTCTGGCATGCATGCTAATGCACAGCACCATTTTTTTCTTGTATTTTTTGTTAGAGAAACATTGAGTTAATTTACAGACTAAGAGCTTTCGCTTGGCGTGTAGGTGGGTGTTCAGTGTATTAGAGAGGTTATTTGCCTTTTCCAGTGTTTGATATAACTTTTCAGTTTTAAAGGGAAGGTGCTATAGAAAATAAAAATAACTAAGAAATGTAAAGTATCAATTTTTTAATCTTTTTTCTAAATATAATTTTGTTTTTAATTGAGCAAAATATAAAAACTAATTTAAAAAGTTTGATATATTCCACTAGTGTAACTAGCTCACATTACAGCTGCAGTAAAAGCGGGCGTAATCTGCTCTCCTGTGTGATGTCGGTCCTCCCTTTCTGGGTGTTTGCAAAAGGACAAAGGCGGATAAAGTTTAGGATCACAGTGTGAAGCCATTTTGTTGGTGACTGCAAAGTGATCCTGAACTGTGGAAAATGTCACAGAGGACCACTGGCATAGTGCTCCACTGTATAATGTGCCTCACTGTATACTGTGCCACCTCTTATCCCAGCAACTCCTCCTGTCACCGCTCTGCTCACACTGGGCACAGAGAACTGACAGGAGGAACTGCCGTTGTATTAAAAATAGATTCCAAAATCAGTATTATTAATACAAAAATTACAATCTTGTCACCTTCCCTTTAATGTTACACCACTTAGGATTTCTATTGCAGCATGAAGAAGGAAAAGTTGTGACAGTATGAATATCGAAGTATCAATAGACAGGTTATTGATACCCAAATAATGACAAAAGGAGAATAATTATATTTTCAGAACATCTCAATTTATTCAGTGTCCAGTATAATCACTACACGCCCTTACAGGTTATTCATGGTTGTTTGAGGAATGTTTTCTGCCACACTAAATACACTTAGGCACACATCATCAAGATTCGCTGCTGGCAGCTCCTTCTACAACTGCCGACTAATGATGACCTGGATGTGCTTGATGCAAGATGAGTCCGCTGACGCTGTAGCCCATAGTAGCATGTTTAGGCCACATATGCTCCTCCCAGTAGCACAAGCACTACTTAAGACACTTTGAAGAAAGAATTGGCCGTACCATTAGTTGCACAACTAAATCAATGTAACACTAAGCTGGTAACGTAGCTGGAATGAAGAATAGAGGGTTGCAGCTACCATCAGTTATGCCAACCCATACCATAATCCTGAGATTAGGACCAGTGTGACATTCTTTTGCGAAGGCCTCTTCATGATTTTGTTTGCATGATCTCCAGATAATTCACGGGCTGTAATGGAGCAATGGAAGTCTGTCCTCTTCATTGATGAGTCCATCTTGGGCGAAAATATAGCACATTAATTTCGAGACCACTTGGGCAACACCCTGAGGGCGCCTTCTTGAGGGATTCCAACAATGTAGTGGGTGCCTCTGGATCCAATGAGCACCCCTACCTGTGATATTTCAATGGATAGAATATTTGATCCCTGTGTTTAATTTTAGGTTGAATCATTCCCAACAATCTCAGGTTTCAGCCAACTTTCCCTTCTACTTGTTAGATCACTCCCTCCTTCCACAAACCATATATTTGGGCATGCAGGTCTTTGAAATGTAAATCCTTTGACACTTTTTTTATATGCTATCTGTTGCTGCATTCCCGAATGTTTTTTTGTTTTGTTTTTTTATTCGTACACAATTGAGTCAAAGTGCACGGAGTGTGACACAGCACTTCCCAAGTCTCTGCCTCCTGAGGTTATTTCCACCTCCTATCCAACAATCAGGTTCTTTAGCCCCATGCAAAGAAATCTGACATTGAGGTAACAATCAAGCTAAAGAGGCTGGTGTAGTTGTGAAAACAAACTCTGAGGCAGAGACTTGAGTGCTCTTCCACGCTCATGACCCGTAATATAAACGAAAGACATGAATTTTTCAGAAGTGCAGCAGCAGGTAAAAGATATAAAGGTGTTGATAGAATTAAATGTCAGCAAGCAGCATTCCCATTTATATAGTTTGGAGGGAGGATCTTTCTGACATATGCCCATAAAGCTATGCCCAACAGGGTTTTGCTTGTTTCTCTTTGGCCCACGGTGGACAAATATTTATGATAAATGTTAGCTGATCCATTGTAAAGACTCGATATGCATATGTTGAGTAACTTCACCTGCAGAATATATCTGCATTTTATTGCTCTTTTTGTGCCTCTAGTGGAAGCATTTCCTGGGGTGTTTACATTTATGCTAAAATGAAAATTTAGCACCAACCTTTCAGCTGTTTGTCCTTTTTTATTCCAGCAGATTTTTATAGCAATCATAATTTTATTTTTTTGTATGTGTATACATATATATTTTTCAAAATCGCTAATTTCCAGAGAGCATATGTGCTGCAAATCTGAATATTACTGTTTCTTTTTTACAGGTTCTTGCTAGCTATATAAATCCATCTGGGTGTGCAATTAATGGAGAGGTGCCAGCCAGCGAGAGTCGAGGGCAAAATAGTAATGCGCTTCCATCTGTCTTGTTGGAACTGCTAAGTCAATCCTGTCTTATACCGGCTATGTCATCATACTTGCGGAATGACTCAGGTACTTTTCCTTGCAAAAGTGTTAATTGAAAAAGTTAACGATGCATTTTCCATATCAGCTACAGATTGTGTTCATATAATGTTATAAAGTGTTCGGTTGGTCACATTATTCTCCCGGTGCAGTGTATGCAGACCTGGCTGTATCCTTGTGCTGATATATACTGGTACTCTGCTTTTCTGAGCTCCTGTAATGTTATACCTAGATGAAAGTGTCTGAATAACCTTTAAGCATTCCTTTTTTTTTCCCTTGTGGTATACTTTTTCAGCAAATTGATATTTTTCAGTTTTTAATAACATTTGTTTATTGCAACTGTTATATTTAAAGTAGGTTTTTGGTATTCCTACATGGAGTTAAAGAGTTATCGGGGGCTTTGAGGGGGTTTTTTTTGGCTGAAAACGAGCCATCAGGTAGTTGCTAACTTCCTTCTTGTTCTTCCCTACAACGATCGCTTCCGGCACCCGGGCCACCCCAATCAGTGATTCTCCAGCTTCCGGTGACATCATTCTGTTCTGTCGATGGGGCGTCATTGCCAATGATATGATTCACAGCCGGCTCCCTGCTGCTTTAGGATGATCCAACTGACAATCTGCATTACGTTCGCAGTGATCTCCCATCAATAGAGCAGAGCGGAAGAGAAAGAGCTGCACTTTTGATGGGAAGTCCAGTGAAGTGCCACCTGAGCCAGAACAGATTGTTGCCGGGCTAGGTTGCAACTAACTTCTGGTACATTTATATATATATAAATGTATATAAAATATATATATATATATATATATATATATATATATATATATATATATATATATATATATATATATATATATATATATATATATATATATATATTTTTGGTATATCCTGGTGACACTTGCTCTATAAAGTGGGGGATATCCCTTTAAAGATCAAGTTGGGATTTTTTTTCATTTCAAGACAACTTTTGTTTTTTTTTTTTGCAGAATAATCCCTGTGTATTTTGACATTATTCTAAATCAAATCTAATGCATCAGAATTTATCTGTTAGTGACATGATTAAAGTGACGCAATGTGATATGATAGATACACGTACCTAGGTATTAGAGATTATTGGTTATGTTGCACCAAAAGGGGAAGCTGCATACAAGATTTTGAAGAGACTATATCCTTAGTCTGAGTAAAGAACAGTAGAACAAGACTGTTATTCAAGAGCCCTATTTGAGTTGCTCATCCTGATTTCTCAATTCAAGACAACTTTTGAACTGTATAAAGTGACATATTAAAGGGAACCTGTCACCACTTTTTCGGCCTATAAGCTGCGGCCACCACCACCGGGTTCTTATATACAGCATTCTAACATACTGTATACAAGAGCCCAGGCCGGGGGTATAACATAAAAAACACTTTATAATGCTCACCTACCTTTCACGCTATGGAGTTGGGTCATATGGGCGTCTCCATTCTCCGGTGGCGGTGCCTCCTCTTTCGGCCATTTTCGTCCTCCTTCTGAAGCCTGTGTGCATGACACATAATACGTCATACACACTCGCCGGTCCTGCGCAGGCGCACTACAATACTTTGATCTGCCCTGCTCAGGGCAGATCAAAGTGCGTCTGCGCAGGACCTCAATGCTGGCGAGTTTGGAGGATGTAGACGCCTCATGAACCCCGGCTACAGAAGAAGGAAGACAAAGATGGCCGAAAGAGTCGGCACCAGACGACGAAGACGCTCATCTGACTAGAATGCAGCGCGACTGTTAGGTGAGTATTATAAAGTGTTTATGTTCTACACAGCGGCCTGGGCTCTTATATACAGCACTAGAAGGTGGCCCGATTCTACGCATCGGGTATTCTAGAATTTACGTATTGTGTAGTTCATGTATGATTTTTGTTATATATATATATATATATAGAGATGTTGTTGTGTGTAGTTACCAAGTGTTTGTGTAGGCGCTGTACATGTTCTGGGTGTTGTCTGGGTGTGACGGGGGTGAGAGCGGTGTTGTATGTGTGTTGCGTGTGTTGCGTTGTTTGTGGAGCGCTGTGTGTCTGTAGCGTTGTGTGTGTGTGTTGCGCGGTTTGTGTGTGTGTGGTGTGTTTTGGGGGAGGTATGTTTTGTGCAATGTGTGTGTTGTGCGGTATGTGCGTATATTTGTGTGTGCCGCGGTGTTTGTGTGTTGGGTGTTGTGTGTGTGCAGCGTTGTCTGTGTGTGTGGGTGTCTGTGTAGGGCAGTTGTTTGTGGTTCCCAGTGTGTGTGTGTGTGTGTGTTGGGTGTGTTGTGCAGTGCGCGCGCGCGTGTGTGTGTGTGTGTGTGTGTGTGTGTGTGTGTGTGTGTGCATCAGCCTCTCTTCTCTCAGCCTACCTCTCCCAGCCTCCCTCCTCCCAGCCTCCCTCAGCATCAGCCTCCCTCTCCCAGCCTCCCCAAGCATCAGCCTCCACCAGCATCAGCCTCTCTCCTTCCAGCCTCCGCCAGCATCAGCCTCCCTCTCCCAGCCTTCCCCAGGATCAGCCTCTCTCCTCCCAGCCTCCGTCCTCCCAGCCTTCCCCAGCATCAGCTTTCCCCTCCCAGCCTCCCTCAGCATCAGCCTTCCCCAGCATCAGCCTCTCTCCTCCCAGCCTCAGCCTCTCTCCTTCCAGCCTCCCCCAGCATCAGCCTCTCTCCTTCCAGCTTCCCTCCGCATCAGCCTCCCCTTCCCAGCCTTCCCCAGGATCAGCCTCTCTCCTCCCAGCCTCCTTCCTCCCAGCCTCCCCCTCCCAGCCTCCCTCAGCATCAGCCTTCCGCTCCCAGTCTCCCCCAGCATCAGCCTCCCCATGCATCAGCCTCCACCAGCCTCAGCCTCTCTCCTTCCAGCCTCCCCCAGCATCAGCCTCCCCTTCCCAGCCTTCCCCAGGATCAGCCTCTCTCCTCCCAGCCTCCTTCCTCCCAGCCTCCCTCAGCATCAGCCTTCCGCTCCCAGTCTCCCCCAGCATCAGCCTCCCCAAGCATCAGCCTCCACCAGCATCAGCCTCTCTCCTTCCAGCCTCCCCCAGCATCAGCCTCTCTCCTTCCAGCCTCCCCCAGCATCAGCCTCCCGTTCCCAGCCTTCCCCAGGATCAGCCTCTCTCCTCCCAGCCTCCTTCCTCCCAGCCTCCCTCAGCATCAGCCTTCCCCTCCCAGTCTCCCCCAGCATCAGCCTCCCCAAGCATCAGCCTCCACCAGCATTAGCCTCTCTCCTTCCAGCCTCCCCCAGCATCAGCCTCCCCAAGCATCAGCCTCCACCAGCATCAGCCTCCCTCGTCCCAGCCTCCCCCTCCCAGCCTCCCCCAGCATCAGCCTCTCTCCTCCCAGCCTTCCCCATGATCAGCCTCTCTGCTCCCAGCCTCCTCCAGCACGCCGTGCTCCTCTGCCGACACTCACACACCCGATCGCATCCACTCACACACACCCGATCGCATCCACTCACACACACCCGATCGCATCCACTCACACACACCCGATCGCATCCACTCACACACACCCGATCGCATCCTCTCACACACACCCGATCGCATACACTCACACACACAGACACTGACGATATCGCACATACGCGCTTATACTCACAACATCCGGGGATATCACATGCTTCTGGCCATGTGATCCTCCCGCAGGTCCTGGAAGCTCACAACAGCACAGTATCGCCGCCGAGAAGCAAGCGATATCCCAGGATGTTGTGAGTATGTGGATGCGATGTGTGTGTGAGAGTGAGTGTGATCTGATTTGTGTGTGTGTGTGTGTGCTGTTATGTGTCTGTATTTTCCGCCGCTGCAGGTCCTTGATGTGTGGATGCGATGTGATGTGTGTGTGAGGTGTGTATGAGAGTGAGTGTGAGCAGGTGTACACTGGTAACTATGATACACATCGGGTAACTAAGGGACCTTAGTTACCCGATGTGTATAATGGTTACCAGCTTTCACGGCCTCCGTCAAGATGCCAGCATCGCAAGGTTATGTGTGGCGCTGCTGGGATCCTGACGGAGCCGGTGTAGAAGCAAGCGATATCCCAGGATGTTGTGAGTGTGTGGATGTGATGTGTGAGAGTGAGTGTGAGAGTGAGTGTGATCTGATGTGTGTGTGTACTCACCTGGGAGTCACGGCTCCGTGTCAGTTGGGCCAGAGCGAGCGTGCATTGCGTGAGGGGGGCGGGGCCTGCAGAGAGCCGGGGCGAGAGGCCAATCCGTGTGGGGGGGCGGGGCCATGGCGAGCCCAGCGGCCAATCAGCTTTGTGTCACCGTAAGGACACAATTTCGGAGCATGACAGATAGACAGATAGACAGATAGACAGACAGACAGACAGACAGACAGACAGACAGACAGACAGACAGACAGACAGACAGACAGACAGACAGACAGACAGACAGACAGACAGACAGACAGACAGACAGACAGATAGACAGACAGATAGACAGACAGATAGACAGACAGATAGACAGACAGATAGACAGACAGATAGACAGACAGACAGACAGACAGACAGACAGACAGACAGACAGACAGACAGACAGACAGACAGACAGACAGACAGACAGACAGACAGACAGACAGACAGACAGACAGAATAAGGCAATTATATATATAGATGTTAGAATGCTGTATATAAAAGCCCGGTGGTGGTGGCCGCAGCTTATAGGCCCCATATCTGGTGACAGGTTCCCTTTTAATGGGATTCATAGATCTGGATGATATAACGAATGCTTAGAAGCACTTATGGAACTATGAAAATACAAGTAAATAATCCTACTTTGTGGGATTCATCACCTCTCCACAGTATGGGAGGGAAATGTCTGAACGCAGGGATACCCACTGATCACGAGAACATTGTCCCAACTGCTAGGAGGTCCACTGATGTACCGAGCCTTTCTGTTCATACTCTACACACTAATTACTAATACTGAGCACCCGCACCTATGAGCTGTTTTCGGCTCCAATGGTAACTGGATGTGTACAGTGTACGGAGCCTGAACGGCACAACGCTGCCTCCTTTACTGCAGGTAATATTTTTCCAGTGAATATGATCTGCAGTACCCAGGAATGGCCACTACACCATGTATGGAGCTGTGACATTCCGTCTAAGTACACTGTAAATATCCCGCCAGCTAGAGCTGAGGAGCGTTGATCAGTGCGGATTAGCGATCATAGGTCATATGTAATAAGTCCTAGTTCTGGTCACCCCCCTAATGTGACAGAAAGGAGTTGAAAAAAGTTTTCTTAAAAAAAAAAAAAAAGACCACGAATACTGTATAATGCGATAATGTAGTTCTATTTCCTTTTAGTTTGTCCCCGGCTTATTAGCGGGGAATAGTGTAATTATATATGGGATTGTTGCGCCGGAACCAAGTACACCGGGTTTGGATTTTTTTTTGTCTGTAACAATGGCGATGTATAGGTCTGCATACAGCAGTGTACACCAGATATTGTGACATTTTTATTGACAATAATTTACAAAGCTGCTTTATTTTTAGTCTTGCATGTCTTGGAGCACTTTGTAATCTGACAAGTGTCGTGTCACTGGTTTGTAACCGGCAGAACACGTCATTAGCACTTTGACTTTCTTTAGGACAAATCCGATGCATTTGAAAGTTGCGTTTATAGCATTGGCAGCAGAAAAGAATGTGAAAGGGAACCTGTCACCAGGTTTTTGCTATATAATCTGAGAACCGCATAATTAATGTAAAGGCAGAGAACCTGACTCCAGTGATGTCACTTACTGGCCTGCTTGTTGCAGTTTTTTTAATAGATCTGCAGCAGAGAAAACAGTTAGGCTATGTGCGCACGTTGCGTAAATACATGCAGTTACGCTGCGCTTTGTAGCGCAGCGTAACTGCATGCGTCCTGCGTCCCCTGCACAGTCTATGAAGATTGTGCAGGGACCGTGCGCACGTGGCGTTTAAGAGCGCAGCGCTTCGGCTACTGCCGAAGTGCTGCGCAAAAAGAAGTGACATGTCACTTCTTTCCTGCGCTTTGCCGGCAGCTCCTGCTCTGTCTATGGCAGGAGCTGCAGGCAGAGCGCATGGAATCGGCGCTCACTACGGACATTTCTGCAGCGATTTAAAGCGCACATGTGCTCTTCAGATCGCTGCAGGAATTTCTGCAGTGACTGTACGCAACGTGCGCACATAGCCTAACTATCAGTTTTCTGAATCCTGAGCCTTGTATTATCACGTACGCCACTGATTCTGCCAATGTACAGGAAGCTGCCAATCAGTGGTTGAGGTGGGGTTTCACAGAGCAAGAGGACTACATGGCACGTGACAACTGGTCATCCAGTGATAATCTCCTGTTAAAAACCATTGATTTTATTGAAACTATAATAACCAACCCATCGTGCAATTGGGGTTTATGCCCCTATATCATGCTGCTGTCAGATGAAATGGCAAATACCAGCTGATAGATTCCCTTTAATTATATTGTCCTCATTATTTTTAGTCCACAACCACAGGCTCTCCAGCTGAGATTAGCATTTGCATACAGCTCGATTTTGGAAGGTAGGGGGATGCTGTGGATCTTCTTAATTACAGTATGTATAAGAATAAAGTCCTTTTTTCAATACCTTCCCATCCGCAGCTAATAGATTTATCAATTGTAATACTCTATTACTTATTTGTCACTTCTTATCCACTGCTTTATTGGGATTCAGCGCCATTTTCTACTTGATTCCACATGATCTAACTGATCACTTGTTGAGCTTCCTCCTGTCTAATCTTCTCCCTATACGGTTGCTGACTGTAAATTGCTGATGGACCCCCGTTATCAGACGATGAATCGTTCAGCCTTCGTTCATCTTGCCGCAGAACTGCTAACACAAACACTAATCAGAGTTAACTTTAGATGATTATTTTATTAAGATCATAAACAGTACATTTTAACTTTGCTCATCAGTTTTCATAGGCTTTGTTCATTTCCATTTGTTAAAGGGGAAACTGCATAAAAGTAGAAGAATATAATTTATTGGAATTATTGATTGTGGTCTTTTAACTTTGTATAATTCATATTGTTTTAAAAAAAATCTGTACCATCCATCACAGTTAAATCAGTTTTGATCTGTTAACAAAAAAGAGCGTTACTAATCACTATTGATGTGAATGTCCGAAGCGCACCACCAGTTATATACCTAAAGCTGTGTGGGGTAAATGCCTTTGTTCTCATTTACTCCCATCATTCCTCTTGACGCCCCGTACACCACAATGACAAACATGGGGTTTGTTCTTGTGGTTTTCCCCAGTTGAGCAGCACTTACTGTACAAATAACCGCCATTGGCCAAACATTGGTTCCATATGTCAGCGCCATACCAGAAGGGGGACCGGTTGGGGGGAGAGTTTTTCTTTTCTACCTGCAATTGCCCATTATTTTATTACCTCTGACTGTATATTCATAGATGTACTTTTTTTTTTTTATACAAGTCTTGGTGTGGGTTTTTGTTTTTTCTCTAAAATGTCAGATAATCTCAGTCTTACCACGGGTGAGTTTCACTGCCATCGCCATTACCACAGCCTTCATCTCCACTTTGGAGAGAGTCTTCAGTATGGGTCACAGACTGGACTGGTCAGGCAGTTGTGGGGAATGTCCCCATTAATGGTGTAGAAGGTATCCAAATGTGAACCTTCAGCGTCCAGAGGCAAATCTTAAGAGCATACTCGCTGGCACGAATTTAGGGTAACGAATGTCTGCCATACCTGTATGTAAAGATTGTTTTCTGCATGACAGATGTGGATCAGCCCTGTAGGTTAAGATACTTCCTACCATTTGGTAACATGGTTTAGTAAAAAAAAAAAAAAAATTGGATTTGGATAGAGCCAAAATCTCATACCTGTCCATTAAGACCCCTAGTACCTTAACCCAGTGAATGACTTGCAAATTATCAGGAACAAGTTCATTCTTCTTTTTTTTTTCCTTTTTTATTAGCCAAAAGTTAAGCATGTCATGCGTTACATCATCGTTTAGATTTGTGATGGTTTCATCAGTAATGTAATTGGCTTATTGGTCCAATCTTTTGGAAAGCTCAGTATGTTACAGGAATTTTTTTCTACATTTCAGACATTATTGCTCTTATAAGTTAGGTCTCTACTTGGGCACTTCGTGTGGATTGAAAAAAATTTCGGTTAAATTTTGAATAAAAATTGTAATTTTTGATTATCAACGTCAATGTGATGAATTAATGATGTGTTTTATAGCCTATTTAAGGCCGGTTAGACCTGAGGGGTTACAAAGTAGCTCTTTATCTTATGGGTTGTTCCATCTCATCCTATGCTGATAGACACAGCACGTGTAGATTACGGTAATCTGCACCTCTGACCTTTTTTGCATTAAAGAATGCTTTTTGGTAGGCTCTGTGTCTGGATGTTTCCATCTACATCTCCTTACCTATGCTGAAATCTTTTGGTCTTCTAACTATAGAAACAAGATCATCAATGGGTTTTGTTTTTTTTTTGTTTTTTTGGGAGGGTTAGCTGTATTGCATTAAAAAGGCCCACAATAAACAGTTTTCACCTCTTTATTTTGTTGGCCATCTTGACCTGCACACTTAGGGTCACATTATGTGAATATATTAAACGACTGTAAAGAGATTTCCATAAAAGAACCTGAATTCATTGCCCTGTCCTGACATTACCCATTGTCGTATTGTAATAATTTAATACATGGCTTTTCTTATGGAGTGCACGGTGTTGGAACTTAAATTCCATAACCAAAGCAATGTAAAGAGGACATAACTGCTTAGCTGGCAGAACGTCTCCACTGGTGTATGTGCGGTCCATAGGCGAGTCATGTCAAGCACCAGCTTCGCTGAACAAGAAATCACATTTCTACAAAATGACCTGAAATGACAACATGGCAAGCATATGTTAACAGCATAGTTACCCCTAGAACAAGCTGGAAAGCTTGTTCTGGGTTTTCAAGATATATGACTGGTTAGTAAGCAATAACCACCCACGCGTTTCTCACTATGCTCCATGTTGGTGAAACTGGTGCTTTGTTATAAATGATAGTTGGTTATAATTTCAATGACGATCCCATCAGTGGTGTCGGAGCTATATGTGACACCTCAAATTGGTGAAGCATTAGTTAGAATAATGGAGGGTATGAGGTTTAGTACACACTTTGCTTAATTTACAATGTGCCAAAAAAAAAAAAAAAAAGCTAGGCCCTGCGTTTCTCGTTTCCAAGCCATACATAGTTCCATTTTGTAACCTCACAGATTCTAGCATTCCCAATGCCAACATATAGTGCACTCCTCCTGAATTATCACCTCTCCGCACGCTTAGAAGCTTACTCATTGGCCACCAAAGCCTTTCATTGTTCCAAACATTCATGACTTGATGTGACCGCCTTCACTTTGTCTGCCATGTTCTTGATGGTAAGATACAAAGCAATGTGGGTGACAAATTTAGAAATGCGCCTTAGAAAATAATAGAAAATGAATTGCAACAAAAATCTAATCCAGCCATGGTTGTGTCTGTATGGAAGTATATCATTGAAAATTTATACATGGAGTTTAAGAAGACTTCTTGAATGTTTTTCCCTGTTGAGTGAGTGAGGTGCCATAAGATGGACAGAACTGTACAAATATTTCCTGTATCTTGGGTTTTATGGCAGTAACACAGCACTCATGGGCTTGTAGAAAGGTGATGCACAGTTGCACCTCTGCACAGGAGTCCTCTCTTCTCATCTTGGTACTCCTATCTACATTGACATATACGCTCCACTGCCCATGGTCCACCTAGGCACTTAGCACTGGAATGTATTGGATGGTCTGGGGAGTCCCTCCTTAGAATTGTCTTGCCCCCTGCCATCATTTATATAGTCAGTGAGGAGTTGCCCTCCCCGGATAAGCACCCGGCGTAGAGAGAGACCATCAGAGGGTGGTGTAGATGTATACAAACACAATGACAAAGAGATTGAGCACAGTCCCTATAATTCCCAGCATGGCTAAGATGGACTCCTCTTTCTCTTCTTTCTCCTCTTGCTTCTTCACTTCTGCTGCTGCTGCCGTGATAGCAGATGTGACCATGTTTCCCAGAAATGTCTTCAGCAATCCACCGAAGACTATCTAGAAGAAAAGGGAATGGGAGAGAGAACTACATTTTACTTTCCGGAATGTATCTACTGTGCAGCATTCATGCAGGTGTTACCGAAGTTTAAGGAGAAAAGTTACTCTGATACTAGTGGACAAACCATAGACTGACTGGTGTCCTCCTGAATCTCTCAGGGGCACTCGCTAAATCATGGAAGGGAGAATGAAGACCTAAACTAGAATTGAATGATTAATAGGGACCCAACAGGTCGAATAATAAGTATTCTAGAAAGTATTTGTCTAAACTAGGCACGTGCAGCCAGTCATCCATTGTGTATTTGTATTTAATGTATAGTTGGATCCCATGTAGTGGACGTGGCTATTGACAAACTGATAAATTGAGTGCTCTATAATCCATTTGTACACTTGGAATTGAATTGCCAATTAACCCTCTTCGGTGCTGGAGAGCTCAGGTTTGTTCATTTGGGGACCCCTTACCGAGGAGGAATACGGCTGTTTCTAGTCGCTTGCTTTGCCACATCATATCGTTATGTTACAAGTGTTAATCTAATTATCATTAATCAGATATTGCTATGCATTCCCCCCCCCCCCCCCATCTCAGTCCGTTTCCAGGGTTAGCAGACTTATCGAGACATTTTGTGTAGCTCTTGAGGATGCCATGTTTGTGTCCCAGCTCTTGGGCTCGTCACACATTACATGCATGCTTTTGTACATGTGAACGATTCTTTTGTCTAAAATGTAGCTATAAAAGGCTTTGTAAACTGCTGCTTTAAGGAGTAAAATGTGATTTGTAAATGTGTATGACAATTGTGATCACCCTGAATTGCATTTATAGCATTTTTACATGTGTGGAAGCCTGACGGCATCCATGTAGCATTACTGATCCTCTCATGCAGCAGCAAGTGTAGCCATTGTTATATTAGAGCTCTCCATTTCATACAGCCCCTTCAGTGGTCTTACAGGGGGGATAAAGAATAATCACAAAAAGCAATTGTGCACGGTCTGCCCCTGACCAAGCCGTTTCATTCCAAGCATTCATGGTCTTTCTTGTGATGAATAATTAAAACTGGCTAGCATTAATAAAGATTGTTAGTGGGAGGTGTAGGCTGTGTGCAATTCTTTGTCTCCATTGCTGAGGGTACTGTAGTTCAGCGCGCTAAATAGAAGCCGGAGCGATGGCTTTGTTCTACCTTTCCATTGACAATTAGTGGAGGGAATCCTTTTGTTCGCAGCATGCATACATTTAAAATGAGAATGGCTCCTTACCCTACTCTGCATCAGGAGTACAGTGGCATCAGGCATCCTTCTGTGTCCTCCGCACAATGGAGAGCCAAGGCTGTATCCTCCAGCAGAGCCGTAGCACACATGTATACATGTACTGTCCCTCTCCTTTTCCCTTCTTAATAATGAATGGCAAAGAGCAACAAAATTCACGGCTGCTCAGTCTCATTAATCCAATGAATCCAGGCGACGTGAAAAAGATGCTACTCTCAATATTGATCCACAGCGTGAGAACAGCTTTCCAAGAGGCTTGTCCTCAGTTCAAATCCAAGTTGTGTTTTTTTTCCCCCTCTCCGGTAGGCAGCCCCCGCTGATGGATGATTTGTTTATTTCACTGTATATGGAGTTTGCTCTTTCATTGACTTTGTGGATTTCCATTCCAAGATTTTTTCTTGCTCATTCCTCTGGTGTGTCTTCTTCCAAGGAACATGATTTTAGGTCCAGGAGGATTTTTCATCCCTGAAGGTTGGCATCCAGTAAGCTATGGAAGGAGTTCCCAGTTCCAGGCACGCTTCACACCTAAGCAGGGATTAGTGGTAGATAATTCCAAGGCATCGTCCTGGACATGGCGTAACTCAGCAGCTAGCCCCAGTACAGATGAGTGGCCATGTTCTGGGTTGCGTTACAGTAGTGAGCCGTGACATTGACTAAACACGCACCTGGCACTTGCAGAATAAAGGAGCTACAAGCTGCCCTCCCAGACAGTGAGTTGCATAACAATGCGCAGCAGCACCATTGTCAGGCCAGGCACATTTGAAATCTGCAACCATTCCAGCGAGTAGCTTGTGCATACAGCAGGGGAGGGGAGCGAGAGCTAACCCCAGTCCTGTAAGCTCTATGGGAAAGCTGCGTGACAAATGGTGACATTAGAGCATTGGAGCTGAAAAGCGGCTTCTACCTTTTTTTTTTTTTTATTCTTCCTCTTTTGTTGATTTTTTCCATGCTTAGTTACGACGGGCATATTGTTTTAAGGGAGGCACTACCTCTTTATAGTCACTCCTTGCAAGCTCGCCACCCAAATCAGATGGGTCACAGTGTGTGCGTCATCAAGCTGTAACCAATGCTGATGACTGGAGGGTAATGTCCCTCGAGCATCTGTTTATGGAAAGCAATTATTTGAACTAACCTTCTGAAAATTAGAAAGTGTATGTGTGCGCTCTTATGCTTGTGTGAGCTTACGTCGGAGAAATTTGTATCAATTTTTTTTCTTTTTCTTCTCAGCAACATGGAAGTCTTATTCATTGGGGTTTTATTAAAGCCTCATAGAAGCCTTTAATGATTGAGAATCTGGAGCAGCACTGCTGACCTACAAAGGAAAGGTCATATAAATATGCTGACTTGCTTTCCATGAAATGGCTCCATTTCTCACATGTGAATGTATCCATCTACCGTAAATAAGTAATTGAGTAATGGCAAAAAGGCCTGTCCTATCAGCACAAATGGCTTGAATGTTGTCAAGGCAATAGAAGAGAGAAAAAAAAATGGGATTCTATCTAAGGCTGCTTTCACACTACGTTTTTTTATCATGCTTCCTGAACGGTTTTTTTAAAGCAAAAACGGATCCAGTGCAAATGTGTTTTCATTTCAATGCATTTCCAATGGACTCGCGTCAACATGCGTTCACATGCGTTTGCGTGCGTTATAGTAAGGATCCAGCGACTTGCAGTTTTTTAACATTTTTCAAAAACGCTACTTGTAGCTCAAACTCATGTGAACGCTGGTATGCTGATAGACAGGATCCTGCTTGCTCTACTGAGCATGCACAGAAACCAGCTTAGCGCGATCAGTCTCTCTCCCCCTCCCTCCCCCCCCCTCTCCCCCCACCCTCTCCCCCTCCCTCTCCCCCTCCCTCTCCTCTCTCTCCCCCGCCTGAGAGCTGCGGACACTCGTAACCAAGGTAAATATCGGGTAACCAAGCAAAGCGCTTCTCTTAGTTACCCGATGTTTACGTTGGTTACGTGTGCAGGGAGCAGGCAGCCCGGCTCCTAGCAGCTGCGGATGCCGTAACCAAGGTAAATATCGGGTATTCAAGCAAGTTACGCGATGTTTACCTTGGTTAAGAGCCTCCACAGTTGTCAGATGCCGGCTCCCACTCTCACATTCAGTTCCACTGAGTGCCAATCACATGACTCCAATGCCCGCCCATAAACTTAGTGACAGGATCCTGCAAAATAACATATGCGTTTGCATGCGTTTTTTTGCTGTAAAAACAGGATCCGCTTTTACAGCAAAAAAACGTTCATGACGCATGTTAAAAAAAGTAGTGTGAAAGCAGCCTAAGTTTACAATTTGAAATTTTTTAGAAAAAGAAAAAAACAGCCATACCAGTTAACGCGAGAAAAGCTTCAAACTATAAGAACGTGTAGAAATAAATGCATATTATTTCTGCAAGAAAGATTATTTTCCAGTCTTCAATTTACGCGATGCAAATATGTTGGACGCCTTCGATATATCCGGCCATTTTTCTTCCTAAAGGCGAAGCTAAATGAAGTTGTTGCGTTTTGATAGCACTACAGCTCTTCTCTTCTGAAGAATGGGGTCCTGATGCAATATCATATTTTTCCTGTGATGGGAGAACTCACTCACGATGGCCTTCTAATATTTTCCCTATTTTTAAATGCACTAAAATGGCACGCATGCATTTTTGCAACCATACTATTGTGAGAGCATAGAATCCATTTTGTTGTTAATGTCCATCTTGTCCTATAATTAATGATGTCATAGGGCTCAGCTGATGGGCGAGGAAGTTTTACATTTCTGTTCACGCCTCTACTGCTCTTATTGGTGCATAGGCCAAAGGGGACTTTGTGACCCTATATAAATTTGTCACATGTACTAATAAAGGACAAATTTTTGAGTACACCATACTAAGCATGTGTGCTGTACTGATTTCCTGAGCGCTCGTAAAAAAAATCTTATTCGGAGTTCAAGAGGCATAGGAGGAGTGTATTTCGCTCACACTGTGATGGTAGCAGATTCTCATAGAAAATTGCATTGCATCATCAGTCCAGTTCCTGCTTTGTGTTTTATAAGCACAATAATAATGTAAAGGCTCAAGCTTTAATTAATGAAGACCAGTGTTTTTCACATTGGTCTTGATAAAGAGGCGTGCAGGAGTCAGATGCTCTCGATTCCTTAACAGGCGCTCACCTATTAATGAATCCAGCGCATCTCGCCACAAAGAGTTGTGCGCCTCCATGTGCATCTCGCCACAAATGTTTCTTTGGGGGGATTGGAGTAAGAATTGTGGCGTAAGGACCCGCCACTTGTCATGGATTTGACGAGCAGCAGTTGCCACGACCCACTTTGTCCTAATTCCACGCACTTTGTTGGACAAAAATGGTGTAAGAACGCCAAAAATTGCAAAATTTAGAACCGCCTCATGTTGCAACAAAACTTTGTGACTTGTTAAAGCATTTTACACCAGAATATTGGCATATGAGCTTTCATAAATCGGGCCATCACAAGCAAATGGTTGAAAAATTAGTGAACTTTCCTAAGCGAAATTAATTAAATCTGGCATGCAATAATTCCAGAGAACGTGTCCCATATTTATTCATTTTGGGCATTATGTTTTATACTTTGTTCTGCCTGATTTTTATTTAGTCGTGTTAAAGGTTGATTGATTGTTGAATACAGTGCGCTTGTTAGAGATCCTTTGCTTTCCTAGCTGTCCATCAAAATGGCATGTGCGACCTCCTTGGAGAGCAAATGAAGTTGCTTTTCTGAAGCTTGTTGGCTCAAGTGTTTCATACACTTGTGTTCCTTGGCCATAATGTACAACAAGGATCTAAAAAGTAATGTGATCAAGATGCCTTGCTTTCTTACCTTCCAATGCAATGCATAAACTCCCTATATAACGTAACCTTTAAAGTGTAGGGGGAAAAAAAAGTTAATGCACCATTCCAGGGGTTTGTTTTTTCCAGCTTTTACTGACACTACTCCAGTCCCACAGCTCCATCTTACGACAGTAATTTTTGACTGATCAGAAGACAGAAGTTACGTCACAAGCTCTCAGTGCAACTCTGAGAGCCAGAATGAGGCTCTCATAGAGTTGTATTGAGTTGTGACCTCCAGGGCGCTCCATGAAACACCGGAGCTTCCAGCAGGTCACAAATCACAGGAGACCGAACGGTGCAGTGTTGATAGAAGATGAATTTGCTAGAAGGTGAGCATATGACAGGCATCAGGGGACTTAGATTTAAAGCACCATTCCAGCCGTGCAATAAATATAAAAACCCTGGAGTGATGCTTTAATGTTCATTTACACAATGGGAATGAACCTTGCTAAAAACACTTGTCTGCTGATCTGTGCCAATCATCCGACAAAAAAGCAAATCGCTCTTCAAGGTGAAAAGATCTTCTGTGCTGCACAAAGATCCTCATTCTCTGCAGCACATTGTTTCATGTAAACAGGCCTTGTGCTGCTGAGAACAAAGCCCGCATATGTGCAATGAACAAGCTGAGCGAGCATCTGATGCATGGTCTTCCTATTTAAACAGGACCATATATGACTGCTGTCAGGCAGGCATGTTGCCATTTGGTGGTTAGCAATGCACTTCAAGCAGTGTAAACGCACATATAGTCTCTGCTTACCTCTGCATGAATCTGAACAAAATATGTTGCATGACGCCGCCTTGTGACCATAGAAATATAAACATAGCCGTACTGTGCCTTACTGTCTATCAGCCTAAAAATTAAAGGGAACTTGTCACCAGATTTGGTGACTATAAGCTGTGGCCACCACCACCAGGCTCCTATATACAGCATTCTAACATGCTGTATATAAGAGCCCAGGCCGCTGTGTAGAACTTTAAAAAAACACTTGATAATACTCACCTAAACGGTCGGTGCGGTGCACGCTGGTCGGATGGGTGTCTCCTGGTCCGTTGCCTTCTCTTTCGTCCATCTTTGTCCTCCTTCTGAAGCCTGGGTGCATGACGCGTCCTATGACATGCACACAGGCCTGCATTGAGGTCCTGCACAGGCGCACTTTCATCTGCCCTGAGTAGGGCAGATCAAAGTACTGTTGTGCGCATGCGCAGCACCTCAATGCCGGTATTGGGATAAAGATGCGCACTGTTAGGCCTCAGTGAGGGTTTTTAAAATTATTTTTTTTCTATTGCCCCGCATCCGTATGCCGTCCATATAACGTGCATTTGTTTTTCTCAGCAGCTAATAATCAACCATCTTTTATAGGACCATTCACAGTATCGTTTGCTGCCCAATGGTAGTATATCTGTAAAAAATCGGACAACGTACGGATGGTCCTCGTAACCTCCGTTTTCCTTCTAGCGCTTATTGACTTGCATTGACGAGTACTTCTGTTTTACGAGACCATACACAGCATGCTGCAATGTTTTTCCTCAGATCGAATATAGCTGAAAAAAATCGCCCATCAGCACTGCATAACATTGGTCCTAGTACAATGCGTATTTTTTTATATCAGATTGCACTTGTATTTAACACTAATGTGATCGGAACCCTTCATTTTATCAAATAGCATTTTCTTTTTGATCCTACATGCCTGTGTTATTTTCATTGACTACATTTTATTAGTGTTCCTGCTAAATAATCAAATTTATGTGGAATCAATCCTAAGCAAACTTACTTTTGATGTTTCTTTGGGGCAGGATAGTAAATTTTATTTACAGCTTCTTTCTAGGAGCCTAATGAAAACTCACAGCTCCCTCATTGATCTCTTTAATTACCTTAACCAAGTATGGGCTTCAGCAAAACATATTGCCTACGCGCTGTGTACAGTAAATACGCTGATATTAAGAGGATTTCTTGTCTTATCCACAATACCTGAATTTATTGTCCGGTAAGGTGAAAGGGTGGTCATCGGTGTGTAAGCGATCAGCTGTGTGAGCTTTACGTTCTAACCTGCTGTAAGGCACAATTTATTTTACAATAAATACTTTTTAGGACAGTTTTATATTATGCTTCTGCTTCCATCAGGGGCTTTCTTCTGAACCATAGTATGCTACGCTATTGTATTCAGCATGAAAGGCAGATAACAGCAGGGGGAATAAAACTGAATCAAAAGTTTTCGGGTACATGCCCACAATCAGGATCTGCTGCGCCTTGGACGCGGCGGGGCCGCGAGACTCCTCCACAGGAGACCGCAGCGGCCCATGACCACGATCAGGGTTCGGGTTGCTGCGGTCTCTCGCTTGTGTTCTCCCTACGGAGGATGTTTGCGACTCCGCAGCAAAGAATTAACATGCTGTGGCTAGGAAAGCCACATCTCAGGTCAGTTTTCGCTGCGGCTGCACACGCACAGTGGGCATGGAATTTCTATAAATCCCATCCACTGTGCTTGTACTTTACATTGCAGCGTTTTGGACGCAGCAAAAACACACTGCCTACTAAACGCTGTGAACTCTGATCGTGGGCATGTATCCTTAGACTTTGGACTCCGTTATTCTCATTCTGAATCTGCTTTTTGGGTTCTTCAGATAAAAGCCCTTGAAGGATGAATGCATGAATGTAATGTAAAGTTAAATCCAGACATTGAAGAGTAAACTTTTTTCATTTATTTTATTTAGTTTTAGAATTTAGTCCAGCATGGGGAATCATTCAGAATTACAAACCACTTTATTAAGGGATTTTTCTTTATTCCTGTACAAAAAAAAATTATGCAAGTGGCTTTCACACCCACTTTTCCTACAGTCTATTTGCATGATTTTCGCTGCATTCATATCAAAATATACCCGTTTGGAGTACAGAGGATTGTATTGAAAGGGATAGCACTAGTAATGGGCATGCACTTACATGCTCGGGTGCTCAGTACTCGAAACGAGCAGGTAGGACTGGCTCAACTCATCTACCAAATATAATGGAAGGCAATGGGTAACTCGAGCATTTTTCCAGAAGGACTTGGAGAAAAATGCTCGTATTTCCCATTGACTTCCATTATACTCATGTGCTTGCGTGAAGCCTGAGTGCTCAACCTGCCCGTTTTGAGTACCAAGCATGGTATTACTCGCTCATCACTACTCGGCCATGTCCTCTTCTGAGTGTTCTCATCTCTGCTGTGGTCACCTCGCTGCGGTGGCCCTCTCCAAGCATTTTCCTCTAGCTTTTCCTTAGTTAGTGAGGTCAAGTGCTTGAGTCGAGCCCATCCGAGCATCCAATCTGCCTATTTCAAGTACCGAGCATAGTATTGCTCACTCATCACTAGTCAGCCATGTCCTCTTCTGAGTGTTCTGCTCATTGCAGCCTTTGCCCAGAGTTGCAGCATGCGTTCGCCCTCTCCAATCATTCTCCTCTAGCTTATCCCTAGAATTAGTGAGGTCAACCAGTGTTCCTAACCCATCACGCTGCTGTACAGATTTGGTCTAAGGGTACCTTCACACTTAGCGATGCAGCAGCGATCCGACCAGCGATCTGACCTGGTCAGGATCGCTGCTGCATCGCTACATGGTCGCTGGTGAGCTGTCAAACAGGCAGATCTCACCAGCGACCAGTGAACAGCCAGCAGCGACGTGCAAGCGACGCTGCGCTTGCACGGAGCCGCCGTCTGGAAGCTGCGGAGACTGGTAACTAAGGTAAACATCGGGTATGGTTACCCGATGTTTACATTAGTTACCAGCGCACACCGCTTAGCTGTGTGTGCAGGGAGCAGGGAGCCGCGCACACCGAGCGCTGGCTCCTTGCTCTCCTAGCTGCTGTACACATCGGGTTAATTAACCCGATGTGTACAGCAGCTTCATGTGCAGAGAGCCGGAGCCGGCAGCACAGGCAGCGTGAGAGCTGCAGAGGCTGGTAACTAAGGTAAATATCGGGTAACCACCTTGGTTACCCGATGTTTATCTTGGTTACAGCTTACCTCCGCTGTCAGACGCCGGCTCCTGCTCCCTGCTCGCTTCATTTGTCGCTCTCTCGCTGTCACACACAGCGATCTGTGTGTCACAGCGGGTGAGCGCCTTTGAAGAAAACGAACCAGGGCTGTGTGTAACGAGCAGCGATCTCGCAGCAGGGGCCAGATCGCTGCTCAGTGTCACACACAGCGAGATCGCTAATGAGGTCACTGCTGCGTCACAAAAAGCGTGACTCAGCAGCGATCTCGGCAGTGAGCTCGCTGTGTGTGAAGCACCCCTAAGCCACATCACTATCTCCATGCACTCCAGGAAGCTAAAAAAAAAAAGCCTGTTATATGTCATTAAGCAGACCCTCTTTTCCCCATGTGTACTGTAAAGGAAGCATTGATTTTGCTTCCACATGCAAGCTGTATGCATCACTGGGGGGTAATGAGTGCAGGTTGCTTCTGTAAGCAAATCCAATGCTTCCATTACAGTATACTATATGGGGGCAGTGAGGGTCTGTCTGGGTTGCTGCAGGAGATTGTCCTGATGAGCACAACATTCAGGTGAGAAAACGGGTACTGAACATTATACTGCCAGCATCTGTACTCCAAAGATGTATGCTTTGTTATCAATACAGCTGAATTCAGGCAAATAGTCTTGGGAAAGGGAGGGGTTTGGAAGTTTCATGATACATGCCCGACATAAAAAGTGAAAGTTAATTTAATCTTTAAGGCGTTCTTTCCAGCTACTGACGAGTATTTTGCTACATACATTACTGACTGAAATATACTTGAAGTACTACGTCATAAAGAAAAAACGATTGTTGGAGCCTAAAAAGTCATTTTCAAAAACGTAATCTGTTCTTTTCGCTTGTTAATGCAATATGTAACATGTAGGTTCTATATTGATTGTGTGGTAGGTTATGGATTTTGAAGATGGTGACCTGGTGATGGCTGTCTGTACGGATTTAAAAGGGTTGATATTTTTTGGTTATTTTACTTTGAGTGAGGGGCACCTTCTCCCTGCAGAGTGCGACACAGCCAAGCACTACAACCTGTATGGATTGCTCCTTTCCAGTCCGTGCAGTGGAACAAACGTACGGTTTTTAAGAGTGCTTACCCTTCTTCAGTCAAGTCACATATTGAGTTATGAAATCACAGCCTGAGAATCCTTCCTATTCAATGTATGTTATGTACAGACCAGGAGAAGTGGCGATGTATGGACGTAGCCTCCTGCAATGTACACGTGCCGCTCTGTGTAGCCATGCCGCTTCTGTATATTAAAACCAGTCACAGAGCACAAATAAAACCTTTAACGTTACCTAGTATCCTATGTATTAGGTATCATTCCATGCACGAAGACACTGTTATTGGGAATGTCGTCTGAACGTCCTATGTGAAGCTAGCTGATACTTGATTGCTTTGGTGTCTCGGCTGCCGAGTGTTTGTACACTGGACTATATTGTACAGTCTACTGAAGTACAAATTAACTGCTAATCTGGATCTATCAAGGAGAAGCTTCACAAGATCAGCAGACGGGCTGCTTAATATTCTGCCAGCCACATTCTGGATATCACAGTGCTTCATGTTAATTCAATAGGCGTGCTGCAAAAGCGCCTCTAGTTGTAATGAATCTTGTGGTTTGAAATAACAATGAACTTGAGGAAGCTTTTGCAGCTTTATATATTTTCTTTTTTACTTTATTTGTAGTAGACCCCTAAAGATAGATGTAAAATGTTAACCTGCTCTCATACATGCTTCATATGATTTAATGTAGGAATCTGGGACTGTTGAAACCCCCATCAGATACAGTTTAACAATGAGTTGATTACAAAAAATTGTATTGTAGAGCAGTGGTCCTTTTCCAAGAGAATACACAAAATAAATATTATATAATGGAGGGGAAAATCTGTCATGGGATATCTGGTTATAGGAATGGTCCTCAAAAACAAAGGGGAAGAGGAAATTTCTACAATATATAGTACTAAAAGAGTTGTCCAGGACTTTAACATTGTGCGCACATCGCCTAAGGATAATTCTTCAATGTGTTTTTACGTGTTTTTCGGGTGCATTTTTGGTCTTAAAACTGCATGACTTTCCTTCCCCAGCAAAGTCTGAGTTTTCATTTTTGCTGTCCGCACAGTGCAGTTTTGTTTTAGGTGCATTTTTGTGGTGACCACAAAGATGCAACATGTCAACAAAAACGAGGTAAAACGCATGCATTTCTTTATGCCTTTTTTACCGCCGGTGCATTTTATACGGCCAAAAACACTTCATTTTTGTGGTCACAAAGGAAACGTGCGCATATAACCTTAGTAGATCTTCGATGTCTGATCAGTCAGAGTGCAATACCCGGCTCCTCCACCAATCAGCTGTTTCCGATGTGCCGCCGTCACTGGCTGGAACTACACAGCACAGCCTCCGTCAACTGTAAAGTGGCCACAGCTTGGTACTGCATATCTGCTGCCTATTCGATTCAGTACTAAGCTGATGCGCAGTACCCAGTCATTTGGGCTTTTCTGATGATGGAACTGTGCTGCGTAACTCTGCAGCTGAGTCGTTGCAGCCAGCGGCGTCATCGGGGAACAGCTGATCCTCGGGGATGTCGAGCATCACATTCACATCAATATGAAATTAATGACCTATCATCAGGAATAGACCATTGCTGCTAAGGTTATAGACAACTCCCTTTAACATACCATCAAGAGGCTAAGACTAGGGATTTGGATGCGACTAATACAAGTTGTGTGAGCTTATAACTGTTACCAATCAAGATTCTAACTTAACATTTATATTTCATACATTGTTTTTATTTTTTTAGCACATTTTATTGAAGATTATACAATATAACAAGGTTATTTCATAGAACAAAAGAACAAACCGCATTTTTTATTGCTAATTAATATTGGCTGGAAAAGTTGACCCCACCCTTAACATACCATGAGTCAAATATTTTAACCAAAAGCCTAAGACACTCGTTAGACACCTAATATCACATACTTTAGTTCTCAGGCGATGAGGAGTATTCTCTTATGCTTAATGTGAGTCAAGTGGGAAGCAAACCAAGGTTTTCATTCCCTATCAGATTGTTTAGGGCAGTGTCTTATTTTTAGATTTCACCTTCTCATGGAAATCTGCAGTATTTACCACATTGATCCAGTGTGAAATCCACAGGGGTCTTCTATCGATACAACTCATGGTTAATAGCTTTACGAACCAAAGCAATTTTTCCCTGAGAAGAGTGGGAGAGTTAAGGCCCAGTCACAGTAAACAACTTACCAGCGATCCCAACAACGATACAACCTGATAGGGATCGCTGGTAAGTTGCTAGGAGGTCGCTGGTGAGATGTCACACTAAGGCTAAGTTCACATTTCCGCTAAAATGTATCAGTCACAATCCGCTGCTCTTGTAAACAACGGAATCAGTTCAGCGGATTCCGTTGCTCCCATAGACTTGTATGAGCAGCGGATTGTGACTGATGATGCTGCGTTGCACCCTCCGCCCGACTGATCAGTCGTGGAACGACTGACCGTTGGGCGGGAGGAACGCAGCATGTAACGTTTTTTGAGCAGCGTGATCCGTCGGATTTCGCTGCGCATGCTCTCTGGCTCCCTGCACACGTAACCAGCTTTGGTTGGTTACCCGATATTTACCCTGGTTACGGTGCAAGGAGCCAGCGCTAAGCGGTGTAGGCCCGTAACCAAGGTAAATATCGGGTAACCAAGGTAAACATCGGGTGCTTTGCTGTTACCCGATATTTAGTCTGGTTAAGTGTGCAGGGAGGCCGACACTTCCCCGCTCTGCCCCGCCCCATCCCGCACTCAACACATGTATGTACACACACACACACACCTGTCCCCAGCCATGCAGACAAGCACTGCCACTGACACCCTCGTCTGGCCCCGCCCCCCGCTCGGCTCCGCCCCCTCCCGCACTCCGCATGTACACACTCACACACACACACTCACCTGTCCCCAGCCATGCAGACCGCAGCACTGCCACTGACATCCTCAGCGCCTGGCCCCGACCCCCGCTCGGCTCCGCCCCCTCCCGCATTCAGCATGTGTATACACACACACACACACACACGGCCCCGCTTGGCTCCCCCCCGAACTCCGCCCCCCGCACACAACGGAATCCGACAAAGTATTCTGTTCTTTGTCATCCGTTGTACAGCGCATCAGTCACATGTGTCAAGCGACGCATGTGACTGATACAAAATGACGGAAATGTGAGCTTAGCCTTAGCGACGCTCCAGAGATCCCACCAGCAACCTGACCTGGCAGGGATTGCTGGAGCGTCGCTACACGGGTTGCTGGTGAGCGGTCACACAGGCAGATCTCACCAGCAACCAGTGACCAGCCCCCAGCCAGAAGCGACGCGTGGAAGCGATGCTGCGCTTGGTAACTAAGGTAAATATCGGGTAACCAACCTGATATTTATCTTGGTTACCAGCGTACACCGCTTAGCGCTGGCTCCCTGCACACCTAGCCACAGTACACATCGGGTTTATTACCCGATGTGTACTCTGCTACGTGTGCAGGCAGCAGGAGCCGGCTTCTGCGGACGCTGGTAACCACGGTAAACATCGGGTAACCAAGAAGCCCTTACCTTGGTTACCCGATATTTACCTTCGTTACCAGCGTCCGCCGCTCTCACACTGCCAGTGCCGGCTCCCTGTTCCCTGCACTCCTAGCCACAGTACACATTGGGTTAATTACCCGATGTGTACTGTGGCTACGTGTGCAGAGAGCAGGGAGCCGGCACTGACAGTGAGAGCGGCGGACACTGGTATGGAAGGTAAATATCGGGTAACCAAGGTAAGGGCTTCTTGGTTACCCGATGTTTATCGTGGTTACCAGCGTCCGCAGAAGCCGGCTCCTGCTGCCTGCACATTTAGTTGTTGCTCTGTCGCTGTCACACACAGCGATGTGCGCTTCACAGCGGGAGACCAACAACTCAAAAATTGGTCCAGGACATTCAGCAACAACCAACGACCTCACAGCAGGGGCCAGGTTGTTGCTCGATGTCACACACAGCGACATCACTAGCAACATCGCTGCTACGTCACAAAAGTTGTTCCTTAGCAGCGATGTTTCTAGCGATGTTGCTTAGTGTGACGTGGCCTTTAGCCATGAGGCCGGGTCTCCTCATCAAGGATTCCCAATAAACACACTTTATGGCAGAGTGGTACAGGGCACTGAGCTTATTGCCAGTGAAACATATTTCAGGGAGATCAAAGCTTCCCTCCAATCTTTCCCTGATAAGGAAGGTATTAGTCTTTTATTGGGCCTCAGCTAACAATGGTGATTAGGAGCATCTCCTGCTTAGTATAAAAAGGAGACTCGCCCCTTTGAATTCCAATCAGGGTTTTAGGATATTTCCAACCCCTGGAGGCTAGGTATTTTTGATCATGCATTAGTTGCAGATACGTAAAGAAATTTATATGCTAAACACGTGCCGGAAAAATCAAGGATAAGAGTCCATACCCCCTCCTGGTAGCTCCCTACAATATGAGTGCTTACCTCCGGGTGCAACCACCCGATCTCCCCATTCCTTTAGATTATTAAAAAAGAAAAGTCATCACTAACTTAGGTATGTGGTCATTGTGCGTGCACATACTATCTGAATTCCTGACTTTTTAATTGAGATGCCTCCTGAATGCGGCGAATGGTGTGAATTGTTTAATTTCCTTTGTGACATGATTTATAATATTGGCGCTAATCATAGCAGACACTTCTAACCATTCGTTGCAGTTATAAAATCTTTGTGCTACATATTACTTATTTCTGTTCATTAAATCTATTTGGGCCTGTCACAATGATTCATCTTATTGTCCTTGCAGTCTATCAGTGGAGAACTAAAAGTGTATATATAGTATTTAGCTGTGCACCGAATACCAAAAATAAGTGTCTAATGCTGCAAAATGGTGATCACAGGCTAATCTAGAAGGAATTGGGATAAGGGTCTAAAACGTATACTGTCAAATAATTCTCCTCCTTGATGGCACCATGAATTAAAAAGTTAAGTTAAATACACGATATATATATATACATATATATATATATATATAGGAAATTCCAACTCTGCCTAACCCCCCCCCTCCCCAATTCTTTTTTATGTGAGTGTATACTTTGCAGTGTTTAATATGTACAGCACAGTTTTTCACAGACCCATAGACTTCCATTAGCCATTTTCGTCTGTGATACCAGAGAAATATACAGTCATGGCCAGACGTTTTGAGAATGCTACAAATATTAATTTTTACAAAGTCTACTGCTTAAGTTTTTCTAATGGCAATTTGCATATACTCCAGAATGTCATAGTGATCAGCTTAACAGCAATTACTTGCAAAGTCAATATTGGCTAAGAAAATGAACTTCAACCCCCCAAAACACCTTTCGTTTAATATTTCTTTATTGTTTTCAAGAAAAATTATATAACAAAGCATGAATATAGATAATTTTGTAGTGCCCGGTTTTACAGAATATGGAAAAGTTGCAGTTTGGTCTGGGCATTTAAATCTTATACAGCATATACTACAGTGAACTTTATCGTAGGTCTTACAAGAAAAATTCTTCATAACATCCTTAATGACATCTTATCCCAAGTATATATCAATCATAGTTACATATAGTTACATAGTTACTTAGGTTGAAAAAAGACCTAGGTCCATCTAGTTCAACCTTCCTCCACCAGTTCTACATTTAGTCACTAAGTCATTTATAACCAACAATGTTTTGTGTACTGAGGAAATCATCCAGCCCTTTTTTAAAAGCTGTTATAGTATCTGCCATTACTACCTCTTGTTGTAGTGTATTCCACAGTCTGACCGCTCTAACTGTAAAGAACCCTTAAGAATCGTTTATCTTTTGTTCTATTTAATATGTAGATGCCAATATCATTCTGTATAATCTTGCCATATATTTCAACAAGTAAACCTATGTACACTAATTAGATAAGCAAGAGAAGGAAAAGAGGGGAAAGAAAGAAAAGCAAGGGATGAAAGGAGAAGATGAGGGAGAAAGAGAAGAGAAAGAAGGAAAACACGAGAAAGAGAGAAGGGGAGACTCTGTAGGGTTCTGTGACGTCGCACCACACCACCCTCCCATCAGGAGGGCCACTTCGCCCCGCCAAACATCAGTGTGGCAGCGTGCCCGTGTGTAACCAGGATTGGAATTGTTGTGTTTCTCTGAATTGAAGCCACGGATACCAGGTGGAAAAGCATAGTGAGTCTCTCCCTTCATCAAATGCTCTTATCTCTTCCAAACGTCTCAGGGCATCCATAGCCCCCACCCAGTCTGATCTTCTCAATGTATAGGTGGACCTCCAATGTTTCGGTATGATCTGTCTCATTGAGATCATGAAGTATGAGAGCAGACCTCTCTTCGCCTTAGAGATTGCCCCCCCCCCCGGTACATTGAGAAGAGTGCCACTTCCGGCGAGGGTGTCACTCCCACTTGATGTAAATGATTATAGAGAGCAAAGACGTCTTCCCATAATCCCTGGATCCCTGGACAAGACCACCAAACATGTAGCATTGTGCCCACAGAGGACTGACACCTCCAGCAAGTGTCTGAGACCTCTGGAAACATTCTGTGGAGCCTGGCGGGTGTCCTGTACCACCGTGCAAGGATTTTATAGTTGAGTTCCTGCATTCTACATGAGATGGTGGATTTGTGTGTTAGGTTAAATGACTTATACCACTGTTCTTTGGAAAAAGTCTTTCTCAGTTCTGACTGCCATTGCCCTACATACTCGGACAGGTCCCCCCCCGTCCCTCCAGACACTGTTATGTTGTAGATTATCGAGACTGTGTGGGGAGGTGTTTCTCGAAGGAAACATAGTCTGTCAAATGGAGTTAAGTCCTTATGCATCTCAGATCTCGGAGATAGAGAGTCTACAAAGCTATGTAGTTGTAAGTATTGAAACCAATGACTTGGCTCTCTTGGCTGGTCATCTAGCAAGGACATCAGTGGTCTGCAACCCTGTTGAGTAATGACATCTTTAACACGTGGGATCCCTCCCGTTGGCATTGAAATCAAGCTGGGACGGATTTCGTGAAGCCAGCATTGGAATGCAGGGTTGCCCACCAGTGGTGTCATAGGGCCCGGTTCCCCTGTCAGCCTATATCGCCTATTGGCCCTCCTCCATGCAGTAGCCAGAGACAAGAGAATTGGGGAAATTCCCAGGGTCTCCAAGTTGATTTTAGATGATAACCAGAAGATTCCCTGCGTCATGGTTGCGTGTAGATCACATTCAATCTCTACCCACAATTTTCTGTCCCTGTTATGGAGGAGATCCAGTATGCAATTGCCCACCAACGCCGCATGGTACGCTTTAAAATCAGGTAGCCCCACCCCTCCGCCCCAGCGAGACCTGTTCAACATGGAGTATTTCAGTCGGGGTCTGGTACCTCGCCATACAAAATTGCTGATCATCTTTTTTAACTTGAGGAAGAAGTTTTCTCCTAGATTCAATGGGATTGTTTGGAACATATATAGTATTTTGGGTAGGACATCCATTTTAATTGTATTGACTCTGCCAAACCACGAGATGGGGAGGTTATGCCAAGCCGTGAGGTCTTTTTGTATGTTTTTTAAAAGGTCTGTAAAATTATGTTCATATAGGTCTTGGTGTTTAGAAGGTATCCTGATCCCCAAATATTTTATGCAATTGCTGTTCCACTTAAAGGGAAAAACGGGTTTGAGGGCATCCTCTTCCACCGACGGTAGCGATACGTTTAGGATCTCTGTTTTTTGTAGGTTTACTTTAAAGTTGGAGAGTCCACCAAAAGTCTCAAACTCCTGTAGTATGGCGGGTAAGCTAATCCTTGGTTGCCACATATATCAGGAGGTCATCTGCAAACAGTGCCAGTTTGAGACGTTGGTCCTATCTGTAACCCCTTTATCGAGGGGTTTTTCCTAAGCGCGTTTGCCAGGGATTCCATTACCAAAATGTATAGGTATGGTGATAGAGGGCATCCCTGTCTGGTGCCATTTCCAATATTGAATGGGGTTGACAGGCGTCCGTTCACGCCCACTTGTGCCGTTGGTTCACGGTATAGGGCCTTTACCCATTGTAGTAAGCGCGAACGGACGCCAATTGCCTGCAGCGTGGCTTCTAAAAAGCCCCAATGGACTCTGTCAAATGCTTTTTCGGCATCGACTGTCAAGAGGCACATTGGGGTTTGGCGTTGTCGGGCTTGGGCTACCAAAGACAGGGTTCTGATTGTATTATCACGCGCCTCCCTCCCTGGAACAAATCCTACCTGGTCTTTGTGTATCAGCTTGGTAATGTAGGGGCCTAATCTCAAAGCTATCATTTTAGAGTATAGTTTAATATCCACGTTTATTAATGAGATAGGTCTGTAATTGGCGCAAGTTAGTGGATCCCTGCCAGGTTTTGGGATTACTGTTATTCGGGCTTGAAGTGTCTGTTTAGGGAACTGGCATGTTTTTGTTATGGAGTTAAAGGCTTTCAGCATTATAGAGCTACAGGCTTCTCCACATATTTTGTAGAACCGGGGGGTAAACCCGTCGGGGCCAGGACTTTTGCCAACCTTAAGGGCTTTAATAGCATCGCCTAGTTCAGTGTCTGAAAAATCCTCTTCTAGGCTCTCAGCCTCTGTATCCTCAAGAGGGTCTGGTGCATATTTATTGAGGTATTCTAAGATGTTATGGTGTCTCATGTCAGATAATGGGGCATGTGGAGTTGGGATGTTGTAAAGTTTTGCATAGTAGGTTCTAAATTCTTCTAGTATGTCAGGGGTGGAGTGGATCTGAGTTCCTGTCTGTGAGTTTAGCGAGAGTATTGGAGTTTGTGCATATCTGGGATGTAGGGTTCTGGCCAGTAATCGTCCACTTTTATCTCCAAACTCAAAGATATTCCTGCGGAATTTATCCCTGGCACACAACGATTTTCGATCTAGTATGGATAATATTTGGCGGCGAATGTTAGATATTTCTATTTTGAGTATATCACTGGCTCTGGATTTATTTATCGTTTCTTTGTGGCCTAGCTGCAGCAGTAGTTCTTTTAGCTCTCTTGCACTTTCTTTTTTAATCCTGGATCCATGTGATATGCAAACCCCCTGAATCATACATTTTAACGCTTCCCATTTGACCGGGTCTGGTGTAGGATCTGTCGCATGATCTATTTTGAAATTTGCAATGGTCTTATGGATATCTTCCAGATACTGCTCATTTTTAAGTAGATTATCATTAAATCTCCAGGTGTGTCCCGTGTCCCCTCTGTCCCTTACCCCAATTTCCCCATACACTGGTGCGTGGTCCGACCAAAGGAAGACATCCATCGAGCAGCCCGGGGATTTGTCCAGCAAGTCATGGGATATGAAGATGTGATCTAATCTGGTGTAGCTGTTGTGTACTGTGGAATGAAAACTGTAGTCTCTGACTCAGGGATGTAAGACCCTCCAAAGATCAACTAATTTAAGGGATGTCAGTTCCCTTTTCAATCTACGTAGTGCCGAGGAGGGGATTGCGGACCTACCAGAGGACGAGTCCAGGACCGGGTCTAGAACGAGGTTGAAGTCTCCTCCCACGATGATACAGGTGCCACCCTCAAACTCCGCCAGCCCCATCAAAGTCTCCAGTCCAAAGGATACCTGGTCTTGATTTGGAAAATAGATGTTGGCAATAGTATAGATGTTATTCAAAAAAGATATTTTAAGAAATAACCAGCGTCCCTCCTGGTCAATGAGTGTGTCAAGGATTGTTGGCTGGAACGTTTTGTGGAAGGCAATGGAAACCCCGCATGCCTTCCGACTAGGGTGTGGGCCATGATACCACGTCGGGTAATTTTTGGATTTACATTTAGGTGTATTGGAAGCTATGAAGTGTGTCTCTTGAAATAGAGCTATTTTAACTCCCTTCCGATGTAGACGATATAAGATTTGACTCCTCTTTTCAGGTTTATTTAAACCTTTAGTATTGTAGGTGCAAAAGGTTAGGTGCGACATCACAGAAAAGAGTGGGAAGGGGATAGAAAGAGAGAAAAGAAAAGGAAAAAGGAGAGGAATAGAAATAAGATAGTTGAGAAAGAGGTAAGTAAGCCAAGTAGGACTAGATGGCCTACTGCTCCTGAGTATCTACTAGTAGACTATTGTCTAATGTGGCACTCTGCCACGTCCCTAATAGAGGTACGGGGAAGCCTACGGCACTTCAAGAGCTCCCCCGTCCCCACGACAGACCTCCACATGAAATATGAATAACAATCCACATATGCAATTTAATAATGATTAATAACTTTTCCTTCCCTCCCTCCTCCCAACCCCCGAATGTTTGATATATTTCAAATATAAAACATATGGCACCGGGAGAACACGGTACAACCAACTTAGAAAAATGTAATTAAACCAGAGCTCAATATCCGATCTAGATGAAGGGGAAGGGGAAAAGGGGAGAAGGGGAAAGACAACTGGGGAAAGAAGGACTATGTAACGCAGGGAATGATGCGAAGATAAAGGACCAGTGGGGAGAAGCAGGAAAAATTTGGGGGGGGGGGGCAGGAAAAAAAAAAGGGGGGAGGGGGATAAGAGTTGAATATGGTGTGTGCTAGAGGGTGATGAGTGTGGAGAATGTGGGAAGGTGGGGAGCGAGAATAGGGAAAAAAAAAAAGGGGGGGGGGAGGAGATGGTATGATGGGAGAGTTGGGAAAATGCATTGATCTAGTTATGCTCTATAGATATGTAGGTAGATAAACAGTCAAATATAATCAACATGTATCTCGCCTCCTGGCTCCTCCACTATGTTTCCTTCCTTTCTCTGGATGGTCAGCGATGTACATCTCGGGGGGGATCCTCCAGCTCGTCTGTTCTGTACTTGTCGCCATTGCTCCCTTGGTGGTAAGGGTGTGGGACCTCCCAGAGTTGGCCAATCTGGCAGGCTGATCATAGGCAGTTCAAAAGTCCCTAAGAAATTAGGAAGATCTCCCAAGGACCGGAGGACTGCCGACTTCCCATTCATCTTGGCTAGGAGTTGGAAAGGATATCCCAAGCGATATGGAATATCTTTATCTTTAAGGGACTGGAGTAGTGGTCTTAAGGCCTTACGTAGTTGTAGTGTTCTCCGTGATAGGTCTGGCAGGACAATCAAGGGTGTCCCTTTATATGTACCCGCTCCTTTTTCTCTGCATCTTTGTAGTATGGCCTCCTTTTCTTTATAGAAGTGGACCCGACATATCACATCTCTTGGTCTGGCCGGGTCAGGGGATTTGGGACCCAGGGATCTGTGGATGCGGTCCAGTTCTGTGCGTTGTTCTGGATCACGTTGGAGGAGACTGGTGAAGATTTTTTTTGTGCCCATTCGTCCAGCTGTGATGGTTCCACTGCCTCTGTGAGGCCTCTAATCATGAAGTTATTACGGCGATGCCGGTTCTCGATATCATCTAAATGGGTCAAAATGTCCTGTATCTGGGCTGTGTGCTCTGATAGGACTTGTTGATGTGATTCTATATGGGAAAGTATCTGTTCCTGCACCTCTTCTGTAGCTGCTACACGCTGACCAATTTGTTTGATCTCTGATTGTATAGCAGCCATGTCCTGCTTGTGGGATTCCCTTAGGGGTGGTTCACACACAGCGAGCTCACTGCCGAGATCGCTGCTGAGTCACGCTTTTTGTGACGCAGCAGTGACCTCATTAGCAATCTCGCTGTGTGTGACACTGAGCAGCGATCTGGCCCCTGCTGCGAGATCGCTGCTCGTTACACACAGCCCTGGTTCGTTTTCTTCAAAGGCGCTCTCCCGCTGTGACACACAGATCGCTGTGTGTGACAGCGAGAGAGCGTCAAATGAAGCGAGCAGGAGCCGGCGTCTGGCAGCTGAGGTAAGCTTGTAACCAAGATAAACATCGGGTAACCAAGGTGGTTACCCGATATTTACCTTAGTTACCAGCCTCTGCAGCTCTCACGCTGCCTGTGCTGCCGGCTCCGGCTCTCTGCACATGTAGCTGCAGTACACATCGGGTTAATTAACCCGATGTGTACAGCAGCTAGGAGAGCAAGGAGCCAGCGCTAAGCAGTGTGCGCGGCTCCCTGCTCTCTGCACATGTAGCTGCATTACACATCGGGTTAATTAACCCGATGTGTACTGTAGCTAGGAGAGCAAGGAGCCAGCGCTCAGTGTGCGCGGCTCCCTGCACACACAGCTAAGCGGTGTGCTCTGGTAACTAATGTAAACATCGGGTAACCATACCCGATGTTTACCTTAGTTACCAGTCTCCGCAGCTTCCAGACGCCGGCTCCGTGCAAGCGCAGCGTCACTTGCACGTCGCTGCTGGCTGGGGGCTGTTCACTGGTCGCTGGTGAGATCTGCCTGTTTGACAGCTCACCAGCGACCATGTAGCGATGCAGCAGCGATCCTGACCAGGTCAGATCGCTGGTCGGATCGCTGCTGCATCGCTAAGTGTGAAGGTACCCTTAGTTTCCTCAGCAAAGAGTCAATTTCCTGCCTGGTTGGAATTGATCTATGTGCTTTCCAATCCCAATCTTCCTCTTGTACCTGTGACTGGTCTGGTTTATTCTTGTCTCCTTTGTTTCTGCTGGTGGAGGTATTTGAATTGGAGGGTCTTTGTTCTTTAGGTGATGTATGTTGTTGTGGTGGTTTTATTACAGGCTCCTGTCCGGGTGCTGCTGGAAGTCTGCTTCCCATAGCTGCTTGTTGTAATATTGGGCTGGAGCCTTGCTCTGCCTGTAACTCCCCTGGAGATCGTTGTTGTGTCTGGGGCAAGGGGTTATCAGTATTCCCCTCTGTGGTGCCCAGCTTTAATGTGTCTGCATTTAGAGCTGTGCTGGCTGCCGGCACGTGTGGGGGCAGTGAGGTCACTCCTCTGCATGTTTGCTGAGCGTTATCTCCTGTCTCAGTATCTGCCGGCGCCATCTTGGAGAGAGCAGCAGTGTCAGGCTGAGAGGCTGCGGCCCCGAAAAAGCGGGCGATATCAGCACCTTCTCCCTCCTGGATCTGTGTGCTCGTCGCCCGTCCTCTCCTGCGTGCCATTACCGTCCTGGAGCCCGGTGAGTGCCTGTGTTATTGGAGTTCTTCCGTGGGTCTGTGGGAGCTCCTTCTTTCTGTGTCCTAACACGCCATCGGCTAGCTCCGCCCCCCCCAAAACACATTTCAACATCATTGCATTCCTGCCTTAAAAGGAGCAGCTAACATTGTTTTAGTGATTGTTCGCCAGCCCTGTCCTCCTCAACACCCACACCTGTGTTAATGGAACAATCAGTCATGATTAAGTAAGAATGACACCACTGGACACTTTAAAAGGAGGCTGGTGCTTGGTATCATTGTTTGTCTTCAGTTAACCATGGTTATCTCTAAAGAAACACGTGCAGCCATCATTGCTCTGCACAAAAATGGCCTAACAGGGAAGAGTATCGCAGCTACAAAGATTGCACCTCAGTCAACAATCTATCCCATCAACAAGAACTTCAAGGAGAGCGCTTCCATTGTTGCCAAAAAGGCTCCAGGGCGCCCAAGAAGGACCAGCAAACGCCAGGACCGTATCTTAAAACTGTTTCAGCTGCGGGATCTTTCTACCAGCAGTGCTGAGCTAGCTCAGCAATGGCAGCAGGCTGGTGTGAGTGCTTCTGCACGCACTGTGATGCGGAGACTGCTTGAGCAAGGCCTGGTTTCAAGGAGGGCAGCAAAGAAGCCACTTCTCTCCAGAAAAAAACATCAGGGACCGACTGATATTCTGCAAAAGGTACAGGGAGTGGACTGCTGAGGACTGGGGTAAAGTCATTTTCTCAGATGAATCCCCTTTTCGATTGTTTGGGACATCTGGAAAACAGCTTATTAGGAGAAGAGGTGAGCGCTACCACCAGTCTTGTCTCATGCCAACTGTTAAGCATCCTGAAACGATTCATGTGTGGGGTTGCTTCTCAGCCAAGGGAATCGGCTCACTCACAGTCTTGCCTAAAAACACAGCCATGAATAAAGAATGGTACCAGAATGTCCTCCAAGAGCAACTTCTCCCAACTGTCCAAGAGCAGTTTGGCGCCCAACAATGCCTTTTCCAGCATGATTGAGCACCTTGCCATAATGCAAAGGTGATCACTAAATGGCTCATGGAACAAAACATAGAGATTTTGGGTCCATGGCCTGGAAACTCCCCAGATCTTAATCCCATTGAGAACTTGTGGGTAATCAAGAGACGGGTAGACAAACAAAAACCAACAAATTCTGGCAAAATGCAAGCATTGTTTATGCAAGAATGGACAGCTATCAGTCAGGATTTGGTCCAGAAGTTGATTAAGAGCATGCCAGGGAGAATTGCAGAGGTCCTGAAGAAGAAGGGTCAACACTGCAAATATTGACTTGCTGCATTAACTCATTCTAACTGTCAATATAACCTTTTGGTACTCATAGTATGATTGCAATTATATTTCTGTATGTGATGTAAACATCAGACAAACACAATTAACCCCATAGTGACGGCCTAACGTCTCAAGACGTCGGAAAAACAGGGTACTTATTCTGTTCCGACGTCTTCAGACGTCAGGCCGGAAAAAGCTTGTAGCGCCCCCCAGTGACGGAAAATCTCGGGGGTTTCAGCAACCGGAGGTAGCTGAGACCCCCAAGATTATGAATCGGGGTGTTTTTTTTGGACCCCGATAATGTGATCGCCGGTATACACCGTATACCGCCGGTCACATTAAAAAAAAAAAATGGCAAATAATACTAATTTCTTTCTCATCTGACATGCTCAAATATGTTAGATGATAAAGAAATATAAGCCCCTAGTGCCCCCAAAGCCCCCGGTACCGGAGAAATCAACCCCCACCTCCCCCCGGACATCAAAAATGGCGCCGACGCGCGGCGAAAACTCCCGCCGCCACCGGCTCTGCATTCATTTCCCTCCGATCTGAAATGATCAAACATTTCAGATCGGAGGGAAATGTCCTCCCCCTGATCCCTCCTCCGGTCCACCGGAGCTGTCTGGTCCCCCGGAGCCCCCTCCGGTTCTCCAGACCTTGCAAGATGGCGCCGACGCGCGCTGAAAACTGCTGCTGCCGCCGCCAGTGCATTCATTTCCCTCCGATCTGAAATGATCAAACATTTCAGATCGGAGGGAAATGTCTTCCCCCTGATCCCTCCTCCGGTCCACCGGAGCTGTCTGGTCCCCCGGAGCCCCCTCCGGTTCTTCAGACCTTGCAAGATGGCGCCGACGCGCGCTGAAAACTGCTGCTGCCGCCGCCAGTTGATTCATTTCCCTCCGATCTGAAATGATCAAACATTTCAGATCGGAGGGAAATGTCCTCCCCCTGATCCCTCCTCCGGTCCACCGGAGCTGTCTGGTCCCCCGGAGCCCCCTCCGGTTCTCCAGACCTTGCAAGATGGCGCCGACGCGCGCTGAAAACTGCTGCTGCCTCCGCTGGTGCATTCATTTCCCTCCGATCTGAAATGATCAAACATTTCAGATCGGAGGGAAATGTCCTCCCCCTGACCCCTCCACCGGTACACCGGAGCTGTCTGGTCCCCCGGAGCCCCCTCCGGTTCTCCAGAGCCCTCCCTCCGGTCCACCGGGGTCCGATCCGCTATATCCTGGTATCTCCCACCCGATCTGGGATCCCCCGTTCCCCCACCGCCCCCGCACAGTACCTCAATAAACAATCGTTGGTCCCCCCGGTGCCCCGTGGCCCCCCTTCCTCCCTTCTCCGGGAAAATGGCGGGCGCATGCGCATTGTGCTTGGCATAATCTGCCTCCTGCACCCGGCAACAAAAAAAAAATTCTGATTGGCTGTTTAGATTTGAATACTGTGATAGATCCTATCACAGTAGTCAAAATGCCAATATTTGATAAATATGGCAGAATTTAGGTCTGCCGTTCTCCTCTCTCCCTTGTAGTTGATCTGGGAGAGAAGAGAGAGAGACTACGTGCTGCCATATAGAGAGAAAAAGTTATCAATTCACAAAGATCATCATAATCAATTCCCAATTTTTCTGATCACCCCCCTGTGATCATCCCCTCCTCCATCATTCCGTCATCCTTCGCTGCGTCATTCCCCTAAATATTTTTTTTATAATCTTTATAAAAAAAATTTAGGGTTTATATAAAAAAAAAAAAAAAAAAAAATACTAGTGTTAGGTTTAGGTTTATTTTTTGTTAGCCAGGGATAAAAACAAAAACCATGGCCCGCAGAATGTTTACGGCAGAGCAAGCGTACTCACTGCTTGCCTCCGGCAGTTCTGGGTCAGAGACCGAATCGGCCTCAGAAAGAGATTTTTCGGATAGCGGTGACGATTCGGCTTCCTCCACGGGATCCCACACCCCGCCAGTCGCCACTGCTGAAGCATCAGGGGCAGGACCTAGTTCTGCAGTCCCCCATGCTCTCTGGTACCCCGACCCGTCCTTTACCCCACAAATTCCCCCTTTCATAGGAGACCCTGGCATCAAAATAAATGTCACCAATTTTGCCCCACTGGATTTTTTCCAAATTTTTGTTACCCAGCAAGTACTTGAGCTCATCACCCACCACACCAACTTATACGCCCGCCAATATATTGCCCAAAAGCCAACATCTGTCCATTCCCGTTCCTGGATCCCCACAAGCGTCCCGGAAATCAAAAAATTTTTAGGCATTACCCTCAACATGGGAATAGTGAAAAAACCCAGTTTACGCTCCTATTGGACAACTAAATCTGTCCACACCCACCCCTGTATTTGCAGCCGTAATGCCCAGAACCCGATATGAGACCCTATTGAGATTCCTCCATTTTAGTGATAATTCCCAAGTCCCCCCAAGAACTGACCCCAATTATGACCGCCTTAATAAATTGAAACCCCTAATATCCCTCCTGAAAGAGTCCTTCCTAACTTCCTACAGCCCAGAGGAGAATGTTTCGGTTGACGAGTCCCTAATGAGCTACAAGGGCCGTCTCTCATTCCGTCAGTTTATTCCCTCCAAAAGAGCCAAGTATGGCATAAAATTATATAAAGTGTGCGAAAGCACCAGCGGGTACACGTGTAACTTTATCATTTATGAGGGTAGGGACCGCCAAATAAGCCCACCCAACTGTCCCCAGACAATTAGCATCCCAGGAAAAATTGTCTGGGAGCTAATGACGCCATTTCTTGGTAAAGGTTACCACGTGTACACCGACAACTACTACACCAGTATCCCCCTATACCAATCCCTCCATGCTGCAAATACAGGGGCCTTTGGGACAATAAGGAAAAACCGTGTTGGTTTGCCGGCACAGTTAGTGTCCAGACGTCTAGAGAAGGGGGCGTCATTCGCACTGGCAAGTGACAAACTGCTTGCCGTAAAGTGGAATGACCGCAAGGACGTCTACATGCTCACCACCCTGCATGAGGACACCACTGTGTCGGTCAGAGAGAGGGGAGCCACCAGGGACAAACAAAAACCCTTCTGTGTGACACAATACAACAGGTTTATGGGTGGCGTGGACCTGTCTGACCAGGTGCTCCAACCATACCTGGTAAAGCGGAAAACGAGGGCCTGGTACAAAAAGGTAGCAATCTACCTGATAGATTGCTACCTACAACAGTTTTGTACTGTATAAAAAAATCACAAGGGGCCCTCACATTTCTGCAATACCAGGAAAAAATTGAGTCCCTCATGTTTGACTCAGCGGCACCAGAGGCAGCCTTCGAGTCAGAGAATGCCCGGAGACTAACGGAACGGCATTTTATGCGTCTCATGCCTCCTACTCCCACCCAAAACCGTCCTAAAAAAAGGTGCCGGGTCTGCAGCAAACAGGGCAATAGGAGCGAATCTAGATATTACTGTCCCATGTGCCCTTCCCAGCCAGGACTTTGTGTTACCCCTTGCTTCGAAATCTACCACACATCCCACAATTATTAGACATCATACACTATTCCCAAATTGTGTGGTAGGGTTTTTCTTTCACATTTATTTTTTCTGTGTAGTGAGCCCCTGTGTTACTTGTCAAATAAAATTTACTATTTTCATCAGTAAAACACATTTTACCCCATTTCACAAATAATTCCAGGACTTGATCACTCACATACCGAAGTGTTATGCAGACAAATTCTCGTCATATGCCCACGTCTGCGTACTCCAGAATGTGGACCCCGCAAATGTTCTTGAAACATCTGATCATCTAACAAATAATTCCAAGATTTGATCACTTAAAGTGTTAGCACCAATCATCTTAGTCTGACTGCTATTACAACTATGTCTTGGTGATACGGGCATGATAATTTTATTGGAGGATCTGAAGCTGTTCTGTAATTTTACACCTTGGGCTTTACTGCATGGTTCTTGCCAAACCTCCTGTACTGGACAATACTTTTATAACCCTGTAGGGGACTGGTTGTTTTGTGCATATAGCGGTTTCGACCTTGGCAGGTAGGAGCCTGTTATGATGTACCATGTCGGCTGGCACAATTGTCCCTCATATAGGGATTGATGGTGCTAAACAGACATTGTACGACCAGTTTCTGAAAAATTAACGTGTCCTTCTAGCCCTCCTGGTGTTCCTTCATCTCTGGAACAAGCACAAGTCTGCCATATAATTGGCGGTATTTTCCTCCACATTTTGCCCTTCACTCCAAGATAAAATGTACAAAAAATCCATTTATGTGGGTTTTCAGTTGTTCTGATAACACATAGGCTCTGCAAATCAAATAATCCAAAATTTGAAAAGTGCACCTTCCCTTCCAAGTCCTGCCGTTTGCCCAAACAGACATTTTTGACTACATGTTGGGTATCGCTGGACTCGTAAGAAAGTGGGTAACAAAATGAGGGGTCCACGTTTTGGTGTTACATCTTGTAAAAGTGGAAATTTTGGTGCTAAAGCATCACTTTTGTGAAAAAGAAGAACATTTTCAATATGACAACCTATTGTTATAAAATTCTGTGAAGTACCTGTGGGTTCAAAATGCACACTATACCCCTAGATAAAATCCTTGAGGGGTATAGATTCCAGAATGGGGTAAGTTGTGGGGGAGCTCTACTGTTTAGCCACTTCAGGGGGTCTCCAAACGCAACATGGCGTGCGCTAATGATTCCTGCCAATTTTGCAGTCAAATGGCGCTCCTTTCATTCCGCACCCTGCCGTGTACCCAGACAGTTGATTTCCGCCACATATGATGTATCGGCGAACTCAGGAGAAATTGCACAATACATTTTATGGTGGTTTTTTTCCTTTTACCCTTGTGAAAAAAAAAGCTACATGGTTGAAGTAACAATTTTGTGTTAAAATTTAATTTTTTTATTTTCATGGCTCAACGCTATAAAATTCTGTGAAGCCCCTGGGGGTTCAGGGTACTCACCAAACATCTAAATAAATTCCTTGAGGGGTCTAGTTTCCAAAATGGGGTCAGTTGTGGGGGGTTTCTGCTGTTTAGGTACCTTAGGGGCCCTACAAATGCAACATGGTGCCCACAATCTATTTCAGCCAAATTTGCTTTCCAAACTTCAAATATTGCTCCTTGTGTTCCCAGCCCTCCCATTTGCCCAAACAGAGGTTTCTGACCATATATGGGGTATCACCGCGCTCATAAGAAAGTGGGTAACAAACGTTGGGGTCCAATTTTTGGAATTACCTCTTGAAAAAGTAAGAAAATTAATGCTAAAGCAACATTTTTGAGAAAAAAATGAAAATTTTCAATATGACAACGTAACGTTATCAAAATCTGTGAAGTACCTGTGGGTCCAAAATGCTCACTATACCCCTAGATGGAAGCCTTGAGGGGTCTAGTTTCCAGAATGGCGTCACTTGTGAGGGGTTTCTGCTGTTTAGGTACCTTAGCAGACATGTAAATGCAACATGGTGCCCACAATCTATTTCAGCCAAATTTGCTTTCCAAACTTCAAATATTGCTCCTTGTGTTCCCAGCCCTCCCATTTGTCCAAACAGAGGTTTCTGACCACATGTGGGGTATCACCGCGCTCATAAGAAAGTGGGTAACAAGTTTTGGGGTCCATTTTGTTGTGTTATTTCTTCTAAAATTGATTACATTTGGGGTAAAGCAACATTTTTAGGTAAAATTTTATTTTTTGCTTTTTTCATTCCACATTGCTTTAGTTCCTGTGAAGCACCTAAAGGGTTAATAAACTTCTTGAATGTGGTTTTGAGTACTTTGAGGGGTGCAGTTTTTAGAATGGTATCACTTTTGGGTATTTTCTGTCATCTAGGCCTCTCAAAATCACTTCAAATGTGATGTGGTCCCTAAAAAAATGGTTTTGTAAATTTTGATGTAAAAATGAGAAATTGCTGATAAACTTTGAACCCTTCTAACGTCCTAACAAAAAATATTTTTTTTTCCAAAATTGTGCTGATGTAAAGTAGACAAGTGGGAAATGTTATTTATTAACTATTTTGTGTCACAGAACTCTCTGGTTTAACGGAAAAAAAATTCAAAAGTTGAAAATTTCAAAATTTTCAAAAATGTTGCCAAAATTCATATTTTTTCACAAATAAACGCGAAAAATTTTGTCCAAAATTTGGTACTAAAATGAAGTCCAATATGTCACAAAAAAACTATCTCAAAATCAGTGGGATCCGTTGAAGCGTTCCAGAGCTATAACCTGATAAATTGACACTGGTCAGAATTGCAAAATTTGGTCTGGTCATTAAGGTGAAAATTAGCTCCGTCACTAAGGGGTTAAAAACCAGAGGGCAACAGATCATGTGGAAATATAATTTTGGTGTCATTCTCAAAACTTTTGGCCATGACTGTAGACAAGTTTGTGTGGTTCGGAAGGACACTAGGTCTGTGAAAAAACACATGGGCATGTGAAGAACACCATAAATTATAATGGGGTTTGTGGTGGTCCGTGAGAAAACAAAAAAAACGCAGAACATGTGCATGCGACACGAATGTCTGAATGAGGCCTAAGTTTTGCGTTCCCCCCCCCCCCAGACGAGAAAATTAAGATGCACCTAGACCTTTTTAGAATCACAACAAGGATCTGTAGTGTGTAAGTTCTAATGTCGCTACAGTGACTTGTGCCTCTCCATTCTGATACTTTCCATCTCAATAACAAAATTAAAGCTGAATGAAGAATATTAAATCAATAGTATCAAACCACACTAGTATATTAACTATCCCTATTGCAAATATATTAAGAGGGCACTAAAGTTTTATACTAAAATGTACAACTATCTTCTGGAAAACATTGTCCTTTTCCTGCACTTTCCGCATCATGTATTATCACTTTGCTTACAAAAGCTAAACCACACAAGGTAACAGTTTTTCTCTTGAGATTAGACATGGTGGCTGTTTTTTCTAGTTCCGCTCAGGTCCCCCTTCCTCTATCGTGTCAACGCAGCTCTCTCATGCCAGCTCACATAACGGACCATTGGGTTTCCCTCTATATTTTAGTCCACAAGAGTCTTGTAAGTATTTTACATTTAGGCTATGTGCGCACGTTGCGTACTAGCCCTGCAGAAATTTCTGCAGTGATCTGAAGAGCACACGTGCGCTTCAAATCGCTGCAGAAAATGTCCGTAGAGAAAAAAAAAAAAGCCGATTCCATGCGCTCTGCCTGCAGCTCATCCCATAGACAGAGCAGGAGCTGCCGGCAAAGCGCACGGAAGAAGTGACATGTTACTTCTTGAACGCAGCGCTTCGGGCAGCAGCCGAAGCGCTGCGCTCTAAGACGCCACGTGCGCACGGCCCCGGCACAATCTCCATAGACTGTGCAGGGGACGCAGGACGCATGCAGTTACCCTGCGCTACAAAGCGCAGCCTAACTGCATGTATTTACGCAACGTGCGCACATAGCCCTACATTGAAGTCCTTACAGAAATGCTGTTGTAAGTTTGGCTGGTCACAACAGATACGAGAGGAACCGGAGCATCGGTGGATATGGCAGAAGACTGTGACCACTATGCATACACTCAACATGCATTACTGATGACAGAAAATAACCTAGTTTTTTATTTCACTATTCCATATTGGCAAGTTAACATTTTAGACTCAAACTTATAAGCTGTGTTCTGAAATATAAAATATACAACAATTACAAACAAAATAAACTTCACTTAGTGGAACATGTAAAGTTACAGGCTTATAGAAATAAAACCCCTGTTTTTGCAGTATACTTACAAGATCATAAGTTTGATAATTACCGTATTTTTCGGATTATAAGACGCACTTTTCATCCCAAAAATTTGGGAGAAAAATGAGGGGTGCGTCTTAAAATCCGAATATAGCTTACCGGGGGATGTAGTGGAGAGCGGTCACTGAAGGCAGGACAATATTGTGCTCCTGTGTGCGGCGCCCGATGCTGCTCTTTTCGGTGGCTGGCGCGGCTCTGTGAGGCGGCCGGCGCGGCTCCCTGTGCAGCGGCCAGCAAACCTCTGTGCAGCGGCCTGCGCTGCTGTGTGCTGATGCTCAAGATATCAATGGTAAGTTCTTCAAATAATGGCGCCCATATTCGGCGCATGCGCAGATAGAGATCTCGGCTCAAGCTCCCATCTGCGCAAGCGCCGACTGCGGCCGCCATTTCTTTGAAGTCCGCACCGCCGACATCATCAGAATGGCCAGTGCATGCAGCGAGCACTAGCAGCAGCGCCGGCCACTCCAGCACAGCTCCGCAGTGAGTATCTGGGCCCCCTCTGCACTGCCCGTAGCATGGACCTGCTCCACCGCCGCTGCCTCCTGTGAACCCCGACCACCACTGCTGCTGCCCCCCACCGGATACCACCGTATTATAAAACTGACCCGAGATTTTTACTTTTTTTTTTACTTTTTTAGCTCTAAATTTGGGGTGCGTCTTATAATTCGGTACGTCTTATAAAACGAAAAATATGGTGTATCTTTTGGACATAGAATGCACATTCTTTCTGCATAGGCAAATAGGAAGGGACTTGTAGGCCAAATAATTCAGATTAAATTGACAAATACTACCAGTTCTCAGGAACATGGGGGGAGGGTAGCCCCGGCGCCCAGACCTGCTCACATCGTTCTACAGTATCCCCTTTAATGGCACTTAATTTTTCATAATTATAATGTCATTAATTTGTGAAATAACTATCGATGGCTGTAAGGATAGGGACTTGAATTTGGAAGCAATATGGATTCTAGCTGTGGATAACATAAGAGGAGAGTCTAACAATTACATTAGGATTACATTAGACATATTCAATGCTTTATCTCCTAATAAGCACATGGCTGGCAATTTGGGACAGAAGAAGCCAGTCAAACCTTGTCAATATTGTAATTAGTTGCCAGAATGAATACAGAATGCAGTTAGAGCGGTCAGACTGTGGAATGCCCTACCACAAGAGGTAGTAATGGCAGATACTATAACAGCTTTTAAAAAAGGGCTGGATGATTTCCTCACTACACAATATTGTTGGTTATAAATGACTTAGTAACCAAATGTAGAACTGGTGGAGGAAGGTTGAACTAGATGGACCTAGGTCTTTTTTCAACCTATGTAACTATAATGCTGAAATTGTTGGGCACCGTCGTTCCAAGAGAGCCGCATTGTCTTAAGCAGAAAGGAGGAACCGAGGGGTATATAGCAGTAAGACTGGTGGGCACATAGTATGCCCTGTAGTATTTGGTGTGGTGGTTTCTATCAGAGGTTTACAGTTCCCCTTGCTTTGAATATTGTAGCAAATCTGCCACCTTTAAGGCTATAGGGTTCAATGTATATCCTTCTCCCATTATAACATAGTGTGAATTCAAAGACAGCTGATCCGTACCAGTGCCATATATCTAACATTGGAGACGTTGACATTTTAGAATGGAAGGGTTGGGGTGCTTGCAGAGAAGACAGGTGATGGCATACCTCTTTGACAAATGGACATAGGACTTCACAAAGTTGCCCCATTATGTCGACCAGTTGTGTGATTAATTTCTGATATACCTGATCTCTCAAATAGTCCAAAGGTACTCATTTATTTGGATAGCTGTCAGCTGAATACGTGTGATGAGTGGAGGTTCGGTATACACATTAGATGGTTGGCCGACTAAATTGCATATCATGACACCAGGATACCTTGTTGTTTTTACTGTCTTGTATCTTGATGTATATTGTGCCTAATGCTGCTATCATAAGGTGTGTGTGTGTCTCTTTCATTATTAAAAATGGTACAGCTGCTTCTTTGGGTATGGCTGTTTTTACTTTGGTTATGATGGATCATATATTTTTCTTCTTCTTCGCACTCCTGTGTTTTATAAACCTTAGTAGGAGTTGGCAAACCCTATGTGACTGCCACTAGATATTAACTGAGCCCCTGGGAGCCACAATCTTCAATGCTTTAGACATACTTCGGCAAATGCCTGTGACGAAGAGTCGTGACTTATGAGTTTAAAATGCAGCAGAGCATAAAACGCGTGGAAGTGACATGATGGCCAGAAGCGCACAACCACATTCATATGTTTGGAAAGGTACAGTGACGAGGGCTGGGAATGCCTGCAGTGCTGAATTATTTAGCAACGGTAGGAGGAAAAGCTGAGCCCTTCAGGAAATGAACTACCTGAGCTATTTTATGTGTCTGTAGCAACAGTGCTGAGTTTAAAAGCTTTTAATTAGAAAGATTTTGTATTGTACGGTGCGGTTAGCCTGTGGTTTTCCAGTGTACTGTAGCTGCTATACCTTAGTGATGCTCATGGAAGTGATCCTGCTGTGCCATCTTATTACACAACTTGGAATCTTAATGAGTTTCTTAACTTCAAGATGATACCAGCGTATGCCAGCCTGGAAGATGCTGCTGGTTTGTCAGGGAATTATCAGTCTATAATGACATAAAGCTGAATTGGCTCTATCCCTGTAAAAACGAAAAAAAAAAACCAATGACTTGCCCAGCAGCACCACTGCCGGTATTAATGCAGAAATGGTGCTCGGAGCTCTTGAACAATCTCTTTTGTATTTCTTCAATGTAACTGGATTGTTGTTCTCATCCAATTAAGCTGTATTCAAGTTGTTAAACGATTTGGAAAAAAAGGAGTTAGCGCTGCTCAATATTATCCATTTACCAGCCCATTAGGTTTGGCTTTTTTTATACTTATATCTTTATACTTATTTCTGCACTAGTTGTTATACATCTCCTGCATTGTGCTTTGAATGCATGTAAAACCTGATTCCAGGGCAGTAAGTAGAGTTACCGGCTGTTTGGGTGATTAGCCTTCAAACACGGGTTTGTACAATGTATTTTTACCGGACGGTGCATGTTTGTTTTTTGTTTTGTTTTTTTTGTCCTGCCTGAATGCTAAAGCCAGGAACACACATTCCAATGTGTCCGAGATGTTTTGGGTGCCTGACTGCAAAACATATATGTGCGGTAGATTAGGAAGAATATCTGAATATCCCCCTTTTATAGCCCACCCTCCCCCATACACATTACTGCATGGTTGGCCACACCAACTTCATGTGTATTGGACAATGTGCATCAGTTCTAACAGATTTCAAAACAGGGGGAACAGGAAACGTCCTGCGTGTTGAGTTTCACATTACCTTTCCTTTGTTTTCAAGAGAAATAAGACCACAATAGAGGCATCTAGCGTGGCCCATTGACAACATCTACCTATTGACAACACACGCATGCTCGACTGAACCGAACATAGCAATCTAGTTCAAGAATAACCATATCACTATTTTACATGATCGAAGATCTCTCCCCCGACACATGAGGTTGACTTTCAACACTCTAGGTCTGGTATCACCAAAAGTATGATGGTGGTTTACTCTACTTTGCCTATTGGCAGGAATGCATAAATGCTGGTATTTTTCTAAACACTATTGAAGGTTTATTTGTAAAATTAAGGTTAGGTTAATATATTTTCTATTGCTAGTGTTTTGAAATGGTTTTTGGCTTAGTGAGGTTAAATTATTTGTTAATACCAACTAATGAGGGCGTAGAAGGTGAAAGCGCTTTCAATTTTTGCATAGGTAATTTTCTGTCCCGTTACCCTCTGTTGCTGTGAGGACAAGCTGCTAATGGCTAAGTCAATTTGTGTTAGCGATCAGGGATAAAATACGAAGAAGGGATATCCTATGTAAGGCTATATACGCACGTCTGCGTTCTGGCTTGACAACTAAACTGCAGTGTTTTGACAAATGTAAACTGTGCATTTGACAAAAAAAGCGGTAAAAATGCATGCGTTTTTGCTATGTTTTAAACAGTTTTGAGATTGAGAAGTCAGTGGGTGGAAAATGCAACCAAAACGCAATGAAGTGACATGCTGCTTTTTTTTTTTTTTTATTTTTTTTTTAGGCAACGGTTTTCACAAATATTTCTTAAACAAAAAAAAAAAGCCTAAAAAAAGCAACGTGCTGATGGAAATTCTGATTTCTCATAGACTTTGCAGGGGAAGCAAAACGCATGCATTTTGTCATTGACACAGTGCAGTTTACAAAGCAACCAAAAAGCACGCGCACAGACCCTTAGGCATTCTTTGAGCATGAGCCATGATCATGTTCATTTTTGCTCTGAAATTTATAGGTCTCACTGCTTTTAGATGCATATGTACGTTCCCAATATTCATGGTGCAGTTTTCCATTTTTTTACGGTTTTGTATTTTCTTGCATCTTTAAAGCTTCATTTGGCAATTTCAGGGGCAAAGTAAGGGAAGGGCTGACATAGCATCTTGCCAATTTTTCTTGTCCACGGTATTTAGAACGGTGGGTATAGGACCATCAACAATGAGTTGGAATCCATTCTTTATTTCAAAACATAGGTTTTTATGTTTATTTTTGGCTAGGATTTTTTTTCCCATATCACAATCCATATTAAAAATAAAAACCCTGGCCCTTGGGGCTTTTTAAACTCTAACTTCAAGTTGTTTTAAGAAATCCAAATATATGTTAGCTGCAATAAACAGAATAAGACAAGAATATATTTTGTATAGAAACATCTGAGTGTGTGGTAAGGCCATTGTGAAGGGAGGGGGAGCACCGGTGTGACATCGCCAATTTTGAAGGGAGGATCCTGTGTTATCAGCCATGTACGGTATAGAGGTGTTACCTGTCTTTGTAACCTGCCTCTGATAAGTAGCCTGCTGACAACTCTTCCTGACAGGACAAAGGATGAGTGTGAAAAAAGCCTTAATGGATATATATATATATATATATATATATATATATATATATATATATATATATATATATATATATATATATATATATATATATATATATATATATATATATATATATATATATATATATATATATATATATAATTTTAAGCAAGCATTGTTGACCTTGGGGAGATCAACATATCCACTGCGGAGACACCATCATGTGTTTCTCAACGCAGTGATTCTAGAGCATTGCCCCCTGGGATGTATGCAAATAAGAAAGCCGCGGAGACACCATCACGTGTTTCTCAACGCTGGCAGGAAACTAGCCAGGTCTTTCACCGGGAAGGACAACCACGGGAAGGGCAGTCTCCAGTCAAGGAGTCATGTTTGGTATAGGTGGTCTCCTTGACTGGAGACTGCCCTTCCCGTGGTTGTTCCTTCCCGGTGAAAGACCTGGCTAGTTTCCTGCCAGCGTTGAGAAACACATGATGGTGTCTCCGCGGCTTTCTTATTTGTATGTATGTGTGTATGTATGTATATTATATAAATGTGTGTATATGTGTGTGTGTGTATGTGTATATATATATATATATGTGTATATGTGTGTGTGTATATATATATATATATATATATATATATATATATATATATATGTATGTATGTATGTATGTATGTATGTATGTGTATATATATATATATATATATATATACACACACACACACACACACACACACACACACACACACACACACACACACACACACACACACACACACACACACACACACACACACACACACACACACACACACACACACACACACACACACACACACACACACACACACACACACACATATATATATATATATATATATATATATATATATATAATAATTATTGCTGCCAAATTAAGTTCTCTAGCGCTTTTTGGGGGCTCTTGAAGTATGTTTGGGGTTCATTCTGCGGAAAGGCCCATGACTTAGGACACAAATCCAGCTTTTTGACACCAGACACTACATTTCGACCCACAATCCTTTGGTAATCTTCAGATTTCATAATGCCTTACACACAGTCAAGGCACCCAGTGACAGAGGCAACAGACCTCAAAACATCTTTGAGCCTCTATCATATTTGACTGTAGGTACTGTTCTTTTCTTTGTAGGCCTCATTCTATTTTCATTAAACAGTAGAATGATGTGTTTTACCAAAAAAAGCCCGATGTTGATCTCATCTGTCCACAAGACGCTAGAAGCATTTTGACTTATTCATATACAGTTTGGCAAACTGCAGTCTAGCTTTATTTATCTGTCAGTAGTGGGGTCCTCCTGGGTCTCGTGCATAGCGATTCATTTCAAGTCTTCAAACATTTCCCTTTTCTGCTCTATTCTCTATTCTTAAGGACGCTTTACATGCAACGACATCGCTAACGAGATGTCGTTGGGGTCATGGAATTCGTGACGCTGATCCGGCCTCGTTAGCAACGTCGTTGCGTGTGACACCGCAGGAACGACCGTTAATGATCAAAAATACTCACCATATCGTTGACGTTCCCGATTATCGTTGCTGTTGCAGGACACAGGTAGTTGGTCGTTCCTGCGGCAGCACACATCGCTACATGTGACACCGTAGGAACGAGGAACATTACCTTACCTCCGGCCGCCCGCAATGAGGAAGGAAGGAGGTGGGCGGGATGTTCGTCCCGCTCATCTCCACCCCTCCGCTTCTATTGGGTGGCCACTTAGTGACGCCGCACGAACCGCCCCCTTAGAAAGGAGGCGGTTCGCCGGCAACAGTGACGTCACTAGACAGGTAAGTATGTGTGACTGGTGTAAGTAATGTTGTGCGCCACGGGCAGCGATTTGCCCGTGACACACAGCCGACGGGGGCGTGTACGCTCGCTAGCGATATCGATAGCAATATCGCTGCGTGTAAAGTGCCCTTTAGTGTGGCACACAGAATGCAGAAATTAAGTCCGCTTCTCCCAGTTTTATCTGGTTTCATCTGTGGTATATGTATGTATGTGATGTGTGTATATATTAAAATATATATATATAGAGAGAGATATGACTATATACATGTATGTGTAAGTATATTTCTAAATCAATCATACAGCCAGTAACAATTGGAATGCTGTGTAACATTTTCTGCATCCTTGGTCTCCCGTTTTCTTTTTTTTTTTTTTTCTTCTCCTCTTTCATATATTGGTATGAGAATGTGGATGACACTTCTCAGGGTGGCTAAATATGCTTTACAGTACCATGACAGCAGCCTATGTTGGTGGTATTGATTATAGGTGTACCATTTAACAGCATGTAATAAAATCATACAGTGTGCTGCACGTATCACTTTCTTCTTTGCCTGTATTCACTTGTAATTTGTAGTGCTTGAGGCAAAGGGAAAAAGCGACTTACGCAGGGTCATAGGTCATAGGTGGAGAATTCATACCGTTAGCAATTATCATCCCCAACCTCTAATATTATTGACGGCAACATGCTACTAATGCAATGACTGCTATTGACAGCCGAGCATAGCGGGGGTTACGCTTGGTGTAGGAGCGGTCATAGTGAGAATTGCTGTTATCTGTATAGATAATTCATCTCTGAAAGTTAAAGATTGTTATAGAGCAAACATTCTTCCTATACAGGAGATGTTTGTTGGTTGTAGATTGGAAATACAGTGGGCTGTCACTTTTCTTGGCAGTACATCGAAAGGAAGGTTTTGTTCATGTGATGCAAATGCTACATTAATTTTTTTATTTAAAGGGAACCTGTCACCAGATTTGGGGCATATAAGCTGCGGCCACCACTAATGGGCTCTTATATACAGCATTCTAACATGCTGTATATAAAAGCCCAGGCAGCTGTGTAGAACGTAAAAAAACACTTCATAATACTCACCTAGTAGGTCGCTTCGGTGCACACTGGTCAAATGGGTGGCGCTGTCCTCCGGGATCGGCGCTTCCTCTTTCGGCCATCTTGGTCTTCCTTCTTCTGAAGTGTGCATGACGCGTTCTACTGTATGTCATACACACTCACCGGCACTGAGGTCCCGCGCAGGCGCACTTTGATCTGCCCTGAGCAGGGCAGATCAGAGCATTGTAGTGCGCCTGCACGGGACCTCAGTGTTGGCGAGTGTGTATGACGTAGAACGCGTCATGCACGCCGGCTTCAGCATGTTAGAATGCTATATAGAAGGCCCACTGGTGGTGGCCGCAGCTTATAGGCCCCAAATCTGGTGATTGGTTCCCTTTTTAAAGATCAGAAATTTGTTGCTGACATTAGTTCTTTCTGCCCCTAGTGTGACCACATATTCTTTCAAGGATGAGCCTTATTATGTGGGGCTAATATGTTGCTTTTCCATCTGGAATTAACACACGCTAAACATGCTGAATACTATATATTTTTTTTTTCATCTGCTTGCAGAATATTAGCAGATTTTACAAGGATTTAGGTGCTGAATTCGCATCTAAATCCTCACAACATCCTGCACATGTGAACATAGCCTTAGGAGGTTTACTTCACAGGCCCGTCCTGTCAATGTTGACAAATAGTTTTATCTAAATTCTTGCCTATGTGAAGCTGTTAAACGCATTGTTCTCCCCTGGTATTTGCCATTTCAAAATGTGATGGGACTAACCATAGTGTTCTATAATCCAATACTTTGTTGTGCGTTCCTTCACATACAAAGAATAGCACTTTAAAGGGAACCTGTCAGGTCCCCTATGCACCCAGAACCATGAGCAGTTCTGGGTACAGATTGCTAATCCCTGTCTAACTGTCCCTGTATACACTAGCATAGATAAAGAGATCTTTAGAAAAAGTATTTCTAAAGATCTTTTATCTTATGCTAATGAGCAAGGGGACTAGTTAGTTCCCCTGCCTTGTTGGCTTCATTAGCATGTTAGTACTCCCCTGTGGGTGTAATGCTAATTAATACACAGCATCAGAGTATGATCTCACTCACCTCTCCGCCGCCATCACCACCCGACACTGTATTTCGGCTCAGTGCACATGACCCCAGAGTTTCGGTCATGCGCACTACTTCAGTTTGAAGCCAGGACGCGTACACCCAACTTCATAGTGCGTATGACCGAAAGTCTGGGGTTATGTGCACTGAGCCAAAATCCAGTGTCAGGCGACCATGGCAGCCGGAGTGATGAGTGAGATAATCCTCTGACATTGCGTATTCATTAGCATGTGAGCACACCCACAGGGACGTACTAACATGCTAATGGGCCCGACTGGCCAGGGGACTAGTCCCCTCGCTCATTAGCATTCGATAAAAGGTCTTTAGAAATACTTTCTAAAGATCTCATTATCTATGCTACTAGATACAGGGACGGTTAGGCAGGATTAGCAATATGCACCAAGAACTGCTCGTGGTTCTTGGTGCATATTGGACCTGACAAGTTCTCTTTAATTTTCCATTTAACGGTCATTAAGTTGAGGTTTTGCTGTTTTGTTTGGGTTTTTTTGTTACTTGAATCCATATTAGATTGCATTCAGATATCTGTGGATGTTCTGATCCAAATTTAACAGTCTGAAAGGAATATATGTAGCGGTTTGTCAGGAGACCTACGGCCAAACCGGAAATTACAGTCTATACATAGACCATGTAATCCTTGACAATGTAGCATTTCATATTTTTTTTTGTTTTTAGAATATGCAATTTGAGTCCTTTATGTTATCAATCCAATGCACCCATTTTTGGATGAGATTTTCTTAAGCCTCACCACCACTTTTAAGGTCAGTTTTGCAGGATTGTCCTGGTAGAATCGGGACTGTTGGCAATTATACTCAACGCTCAGTCCTATCTCCTCTGCCTTCTTGTGCACAGGCAGTGTATTGATTCCTGCTCTTGTGCTGGGCCACTCAAAAGAATTTGCACTCCGATTTCAAACACCACTCCACCGGCGCAATTAAAAAAAATACTCACCTGCTGCTATCTTCATCTGTAATCACCATTGCTCCTGTCGTGCACCAGCAATTTGTGTCATGCCAGCAGCTCCAGTATTTCATGGAGTGCGCTGGAGGTCACAATACGTCTCTATGAAAGTCGCGTTCTGGCTCTCCTAGAGTTGCATTGAGCGTTTGTGACTTAACTTCTGCCTTCCGGCCAGTCACACTTTCCGGGCACAAGATAGCACCGTGGGATCAGAGTGGTTTTTGTACAAAGTGAAGCCGCCAGAAGGTGAGTATAATACCAGGGGCAGGGGGCTGAATTTTAAAGCTCCACTCCAGCGTTGAGAAAAAAAACAAAAAAAATAAAACTGTGGAGTGGTGCTTTCTTTTTGTACTGAGCGGTAACTCTCCAAAAACAATTAGGAGTTCAAAAGACAAACGTTTTGATTAAAAAGTTGGAGACTTTCTTCACCAAAAACTCTCCAGTGTGAGCACTCGCTTAATGAGCTGAACACATTCAGTGGATTTCAAAGGGAGACTCCAAAGAACAGCAGGGCAACCATGTATGCAGCCATATATGCAACAGCAATATTGATTCCTATAAAACACAAGTATGGTTTGTGATTTATTATTCCAATGTAATATTTTGTGCAAACCCCTTTTATAAAGCCGATTTCTAAAAAGCCGTTATTACTCTAGCATAGTATAAAGTCTTGGCCTCTTTCTGAACAGTAACAGCTCTTTTCTGTGCTTGTTGATCTTCTTTAGGTGATTGACTTTCACTAAAATGTGTCTTCAATATATTGTGTCTTAATAGTGTTGGACATGGCTCGGCACGTACCTCTGTACCGGGCCTTGCTGGAGCTGCTCCGAGCCATTGCTTCATGTGTAGCCCTCGTACCTCTGCTGCTTCCTCTGTCAGGAGGAGAAGAGGAGGAGGAACAGTCTGAGTCACAAGCATCTGTGGGGACTTTGCTGGCAAAAATGAAAACATGTGTTGACACATATACCAACAGATTAAGGTAAGGCCTCTTTGACATTTTCATTTCAATTCTACAGTTCAGTCATTTTCTTACCATTCTTGACACGTGAAAGAAGTTATTTTTTCCCACAAAAATTTCCTATTTGGGATTCTGCGTAATTGACCACCCTTTCTCCTAACCAGCACCCCCCTTCTTCTAATTCTTTTTTTTTTTTTTTTTTTTTTTTAAGAGCTTCCAGCACATTTACATTTCAGATTGATTTCTGTGACCATTTTTCAGTATTCCGAAGTATGAATATAATGGTAACCTAATCTTTTATTGGTCAATGTAGGGAAGATACAAATGCTGCAGTTATTAGGAAATAAAATGGTCAAATCCATGGAAAAACTTAAAAAAATGCACATTTACTGTGGCCTTAATTATGTGGGTTAGAAGAGAGAAGTCATGGGCAGGGAGGTAAAAAATGGCAACCAGGTCTCCGATATGAAGGCCTGTGTACATCATACATATACATTGCTAAAATTCATTTTAATACACATGCATGTATAATTCATGTAGCTGCGCATAGGGCGCTTGGATGTCAGTGTTTCCCATGGGCTAAATTAACAGTGTAAATTGTCAACCTCCCTTCATCCCTTCATGGCCGCCTGATATATTGCAATTGAACGATTATGTATTTCCAATGACCGTGCAGGGGAGAAATTTTTTTTTAATGACACTTGAACTTGAGTTCATAAGATAACGGATATGTCGCCAAAGTGGTTAGAAGCCAAAATTGTCTTAGACCGTTACAGAATGTTTATTCACATAAGCTAAAAACCTCAGACACCAAGTCATAGTGATTTGTGGGATTTGGTTCGGAAATGTAACAGAGGGAAAAGTTTGGTTTTTTTTTTTGTTTTTTTTTTGGATCCCAGTAAGTGGAGGCCATAAAATAGACTAGGGGTTGGCAAAAAGCTGTGGGCAGTGTCAGATAAAGCGTGTAACAAATGTAAGGGTATATCTGCACAGAAATGTACACGGCAGATTATTTACTACAGTGTAATACAGGCCATCCACATTCTGCACAATTCTTCATCACAAATTCACAGGGAATTTTTAATATTCTCTGCAAGACGGTGGACTATAGAATGAATTTGATAGCTTGTCCCCACTGAAGTACTTTAAGGATATAGAAATATGTTGGGAGGTCGTTATATTGTGGATTTTTCTCCAGATTCAGACAAGATCCAAGTTTTAAAAAGTTTTTTATAAGGCTGGTTTCACACTACGTCTTTTTAACATCCGTCAAAAACGTTTTTTTAACGGAAGTACAGATCCTGTGCAAATCCGTTTTGATGTCAATGCATTTTCAATGGACTCGCGTCCACCTGCGTTTGCGTCCGTTAGACGCAGGATCCGTCCTTTTGCGTTATTTTAACATGTTTCAAAAATGCAACATGTAGCGTTTTTGAGCTCCGTCCAAATACTGCAAATTGCTGGATCCTGACTATAACGCACGCAAACGCAGGTGAACGTTGCATGCTGATAGACAGGATCCTGCTTTTGGACTGAGCATGCCCAGAATCAGTCTCTCTCTCTCTCTCTCTCTCTCTCTCTCTCTCTCTCTCTCTCTCTCTCTCTCTCTCTCTCTCTCTCTCTCTCTCTCTCTCTCTCTCTCTCTCTCTCTCTCTCTCGACAGCTGCGGACACTCGTAACCAACATAAATATCGGGTATCCAAGGCCGATGTTTACCTTGGTTACCAGCGTCTGCAGCTATCAGAAGCCTCCTCCCAGTCCAGTTCCCCTCACTCCCGATCACATGACTCCAATGCCCGCCCCTAAACATCCAGTGCAGGATCCTGCAAAATAACATATGCGTTTGCATACGTTATTTGCTGTAAAAGCAGGATCCGCACATCCGCTGAAAACGTTTTCAGCGGATGTTAAAAAGACGTAGTGTGAAACCAGCCTAAGAAGTGTAAATAAAAATAAATGCCACTTTCTTTATACCGAACCTCCTTCATCGACTGGTCATGTAGTGGCCGGATGTACAGAAAACAGTGGGGCACCAGTAGCATTGCTACAGAAGCTTCAGAGTAGCTGAATACAGGTTTTTTTTTTTTTTTTTTTTTTTTTTTTTAATTTTAGATATTTGTTTTTTTCCACCAGTAAATCTGCATTATAATCCACATGATTTTGTGTGGTTTATTTCCCTATGTGCACTATTAAATACATCTTAGACCTGATGAGCCTGGTGCACCTACTTTGAAAATTCATGGTTCATAATCTTGAAATTAAAGGGAATCAGTTGCCAGATTTTTGTTACCCCATCTGAGTGCAGAATAATGTAGAGACCGAGACCCTGATTACAGCAATAGATCACTTACTTTTTATAAAGTCACTTATTTGCTGCAGAACTACCAGTTCTCTGAATGCTGAGCTCTGTATAACCCTGCCCACACCATTGATTTGCACCACAGTGTACACAGTTATACAGATCTCCTGAATATGGAGGATGAGGTGGGAGCAGGTTAGTTAATCCTCCAGTGATAATCTGATTTAAACTACAGCAAGCGGCCCAGTAAGTGATACAACATTGGATTAGGGTCTCTCTTTTTACGTTCGATTAATAAAACATAACTTTTAATCCTGACAAATTAACACAGATCAATCTAAAATCAGTAGCAGGTAGAGCAATCAAACATATACTAAATCACGTATCCGGCCGCGGACCGGGCACTATGAGTAAGTGAACAACTGTCCTACAATAATTGTCAGAGTGATATTGCCCTACCCTGCCTAATAAAAGCTAATAGCCTCCCTATATGGTAAAACTGACCTGGCGGTATGATTTCTCCAGGTCCGTTCGAGAACATGGTTACAAGACATGAATAGTTTTGTTTCAATTTAATTAGTGAAAAGGAATCACAAGTTTGTCAAAAGATTCACTTTGACGCCATTTTCTAAGAATCGAAACATGTTTATTTTTCGGGATCTGGGACTAAGTGATGGCTTGCTTTTTTGCCCCCTGACCTGACTGTTTTACGGATAGCATTTTTGGGTTGATACAATGTTTTGATCGCCTGTTATTGCATTTTATTACAATATTCTGGCTGCCAAAAGATTAATTCTGGCGGGTTTAATTTTTATTTTCCTGTTGCGTTATTTACCGATAAGATAAGGTTATTTTATATTTTGATACATAATACATTTCTGAATGCAGCCATACCAAGTGTGTGTGTTTTTATTGTGTTTTTTTATTTTAATTTTTATTTTCAATTGGGAAAAAGAGGGGTGCTTTGAACTTTGTGGGGTTTTTTTGTTTTGATTTTCATATTTTTTTTAAAAACTGGCTTTTTGTGGGTTTGTTTTTTTTTTAAAATTGTATTTACTAGTCCTAGGGGGGCTTGAAGCTGCGATAATCCGGTCCCTTGTACTGTACATAGCAGGGCATCAGCATCGTTCTGTAAAGTAGAAATGCTGATCTCCTGTGAATGCCAGCTTGTTCACAGGAACTTTAGTTGTGATAAACGGGTCATCAGCTGACCCTAGGCTGTCATGACAACCCATCAATCACGTCACCGGGCCACCGTTGTGAGCGGGGAATGGCGCGCTCCCTGCCGGCGTGTGGTAATACCCGCTGACAGAGATTGACAGCGGAATTTAACTAGCAGCCTCGGGTGGGTATCCGATCCACACACAGCTGTTAGTTTCACACGTTGGCTGATCAGATCAGTTGACATGTGCAGGGAAAGATGCTGGCACGGCATGCAAGCGCACATCAAAGGTAAGTGTAGCACCCAGGGAAGGCTCCCGGGCAGAATATACAGTTATGGATGTCACTTCGGTGGCCGTTGCCCGGTTCCATGCCCTGGGCCCCTTTTTGTAAGTGGGTATTTTTAGAAGGGGAGAATAGAGTTAATGTCATGACGCCACCTGCGGGTTTCAGTTAAGGATAGGGAATTGCCGCTGCTAAATATGGGTACTCCCAGCTCTGGTGGTGATGGCAGCAATGGTGTTAGGCCCTCCGCAGGTAGGGCCGTGCCTGGGAGATGATGAGGGGTAATAACGGATACCACACCAGGTTGTCTTTAACAGTCTCTACTCACTCAGGCCCTTGGATTACTGGCTCAGGTCCCTTGGAGTATCAGTGCCAATGTAGTGACCCAGGTTGCTCTGTCCCCGGCACTCTGTTGGTTGGGTCCCTGTAGCGTGGAGCGTTTGGGGCCCGACTGTCCCTTTTGGGGTACAGTCGTCTTTTCCGTATGGCAGGCAGTGCAGACCCTGTGGGAGGTAAGTGTCCGAACCTTGATCCTAGTTTACTGCTGATGTCCCCGGATTATTTGGTTCGGTGAAGTCTGTGAAGGTGTCCTCACCGGGCAGGTATTTATCAAGCCGTGTAGAACTGGCGCCTGATCTAGGGCCCTGTGCCTCATGCGTGCTCCGGTCCCAGCAGTATCTCTGGTACCCGACCTGCCGACCTCTCTCCTGTGCCCCCGGGTCACCGCTGCACGGACCCAGCTCAGGCATGTCCGCATACCTCTCCTGTGTGCCACACTCTCTACTCCCCACTGACTGACTGCCTGCTGACCCCTCTCACCAGGCCGGCTAATCCCAGGGACTCGTTCCTTTCCATGTTGACCATCCCCTTACATGGTTAACCCTCTATGCCCGGTGTGGAGTGGAGAACTAGGATTTTGGTTGTGCTTTGGTGGTATCGGCACTAATACTCCAGGTCCCTGGAGGATGCAGTTCCCTGTAGTGCCCGGAGTGTCTCAGGGGTGCTACACAAGGACACGACCAATGTCGTGAAGGGGTTAAGTAAAAAATGCTTGGAAAGTAAAGGATTGTAATCTAAAGGAAAGTACAGCTGCAGTCCTACAAAAATGAAACAAATAGAAGTTTTCTGTGGCTGCTGTTTGCATCGCAGGATCACACCACAGCCCATTGTAAAGGTTTGAAGATGATTAATTTTCTTCTTTACCAAGAACGATTCTCACTAGGCCAAGAGAGGAATCTTTAGTGACTATGAGCGTTTTTAATGTTTTTTTTTAGTTCCTTTTGTGATATAAACAAAAATTGAGATCTTTTTATTTTTTTTATTTTTTTTTTTTTTTTTTTTAAATCCCAAGGCAAAATATAATTCTTGTCTGATCTCAAGAGACAGATGTAAGCCACTTTCTGCTGTACCAGCTATCTGCTTATAAAGAAAGGGGCAGAGGGAGAAAAGTGCTTGCTGGCATGAAATTTAGTGAAACATTCGTAAAGGAAAGTGCTGATCAAGGAGAATGTGGCATGTTAGCCAATTAATTCATTTAGTCTAATCCCCAATCATATTTTGTTTTTATTTCTATGCAAAAAAGGCTCTAATGCCAAATCGTTCCCTTGTCACAAAAGGAGATACTGCAGCGTGTTTCTGTATCTGCCTCGTGATGACTGATGCCAAATTGGACAGCAAAATGTCAGGCTCCAGATTTAGCTTTTATGGCTGCAGATTTCCATGGCATAATCCCTTCCTAAAGGCTGAATAGTGCAATTAAAATGCACATGACTCTGTAATATTGATCAGCAAGAGAAGCAACTTGTGTAAAGCTGACAATTACTATTGTTTGCTTCCATCTACTCTGCCCGAGCAAACTTCTTGTGCAGTGCATGTCCTGACAGCTGTTTAGTTTCTGTGATTTCTAAGAAAATGCCTCAAAAGTCTCGTATATCAGCAAAGTGATAATGTGCTGAACGCAGGGAAACAAGGAAAGCTGATTGCGGAGGAATAAGGTAATATAATTTATAGTCGGTATCCTGGAAACGGCTGTGTACACCTTTCTTAGGTCTTCTCTCATCCTCATGGGTTCAACACCTAATCATACCGCGAGTGAATTTATCTGGTAATGCTTTTTGATAATATAATGCTGATGCAATTTGTGACTTCCTTGTCTCCCCCAAAGATTTCACAATTTGATAACTCTGCGTTTCTTAAAGCAGTAATTCAGTATTTCAGCATTTCCAAAACTTTGTTTTTCCTTTTTGTAATTTAATTCCGGGAATACTTGTAAGGCCTCATGCAGACATCCATGGTTCTCAGTCCGATGTCATACCGCAATGCATGGACTGGCCGTGGGTTTCTCAAGCAGAGCATATATTTCTAAGACCCGTTCGGGCCAAGAGACCCATGGCCAGTCTTTGTATTGCGGTCCGAGATCCACATGCGTTTGCATAAGCTCTAAGGCTATGTGCCCAAGTAGCGTATTTTCATGCAGTTACACTGCGATCTGCACCGCAGCGTAACTGCATGCATCCTGCGTCCCCAGCACAATCTGTGAAGATTGTGCATTATCCATGCCCACGTGGCGTATTAGAACGCAGCGCTTCGGCTCCTGCCGAAGCGCTGCGTACTAAGAAGTGACATGTCACTTCTTTCATGCGGTTTGCATGCAGCCCCCGCTCTGTCTATGGCAGAGGCTGCATCCAGAGCGCATGAAATCAGCAGTCACCGAAGCTTCAGAACTGAGCTTTTCAGCTGCGCTCTGAAGCGCACATGCAGCGACGTTACGCTGCTGTGCAGAGCGCACACACGTGGGCAAATAGCCTAAGGGTATGTGTGCACGTTGCGTACTAGCCCAGCACCGTAAAAGGTGCGCTTCAGAGCGCAGCTGAAAAGCTCCGTTCTGAAGCGCATGGTGCCGGCGAGATCGTGCGCTCTGCCTGCAGCTCCTGCCATAGACAGAGCAGGAGCTGCCGGCAAAGCGCACGGAAGAAGTGACATGTCACTTCTTTTTGCGCAGCGCTTCGGCAGTAGCCGAAGCGCTGCGCTCTAAAACGCCATGTGCGCACGGCCCCTGCACAATCTCCATAGACTGTGCAGGGGACGCAGGACGCATGCAGTTACGCTGCGCTACAAAGCGCAGCGTAACTGCATGAATTTACGCAACGTGCGCACATAGCCTAAGGCTTCAATCAGATGTCAGTATTTTTTCTTGCACACAAACAATTGAGCAATCTATGGGGCATCATCAAACAAGAAGGTAAAGAACTGCAAGGTCTCTAATATCCGCTAGCTCTGTGATGTCATCATGGATGATGGAAGAGGATTTCAGAAGCTCCTGTGAAGCTCTAATGAACTCCATGCCCAAGAGCGTTAATGGGGTATTCCCATCTCGAAGATCCTATCCCCAATATGTAGTAGGAGTAATAATATATTACATTATGTTGACACTTTGGGCACAATTTGGCCATCTTCACTTAGGCGGTTTAGACATTAAGTGTGTGTGTAAATTTGATGTGTCCTCTAAATAACTGTTATACAAGCTGTACACTGACTACTTTACATTGTATGAAAGTGTCATATCTTCAGTATTGTCCAATGAAAAAATATACTAAAATATTTGCAAAAATGTGAGGTGTACTCTCCTTTGAGTCATATTGTATGAACTATCACACAGACAAGAGTGACCCAACCTTTTTGACCTTGAGTCACATTCAGAATGATAGAGGGTCGCAACCAACATCCTGCGTTTGCCCAACCCCTACACACACACACACACACACACACACACACACACACACACACACACACACACACACACACACACACACACAATCACACACACACAATCACACCCACACACACACAATCACACCCACACACACACAATCACACCCACACACACACAATCACACACACACACACACAATCACACACACACAATCACACCCACACACACACACACAATCACACCCACCCACACACACGCACACAATCACACCCACCCACACACACACACACAATCACACCCACCCACACACACACACACAATCACACCCACCCACACACACACACAATCATACCCACACACACACACAATCACACACACAATCACACACACACACAATCACACCCACCCACACACAATCACACCCACCCACACACAATCACACACACCCACACACAATCACACACACACACAATCACACCCACCCACACACAATCACACACACACACACACAATCACACACACACACACACAATCACACACACACACACACACACACACACACACACACACTCAGTAGTGACACCCAGAGCCCTATTGCCAGTATGACATCCAAAGCTTTTGCACAGAAATCACACCCCGGCAGTATACCAAGGTCCAGGGGTTCCCATAATATCCCCATTCTGTATTATAGCATTAAGCATTCTCACCACACTCTCATATCCAGCTGCAATCCCCTCCTCTCACAGGTAGTATCATCTGGTCCTAACCTTACCATACTTAAATTATCTCTAAACTACCAAGGCCAGTGTATGGGCATCCATATCTGTACTGAGATTCTCTCACAATTCAGCATCTGGAGACCTGCTCTTCATAGTTGTTTGCTAGACCAGGTGCTAATGCAACAAGCTGCCAGACAGTCGCGAGCCACATGTGGTTTCTGAGCCAGAGGTTGCGGACCCCTGCAATAGACTATAATAGGTACAAGTTCTATCCGTAAAAAATCTCTTGAGCACACTTCCATAGGTAATTTATCTGGTGCAGCTGGATTCTACTTCAAAATGCTCATCAAATCGGACAACATTTGGCAACCAATGTGAGGAGATGAGGTTTTCCCCCAGTTATCAAAATGTCAATGCGGGAATAATTCATATGGTTAGCGCAAGCACAGTGGTTTAGTGGTTAGCATGGTTGCCTTGTAGCACTAGGTGCCCTGGATATTCTGGTTTCCTCCCACATTCTGAAATCATTCTGGTATATCCGATGTCTTCCTTTAGTGTGTATGTCTATGTGACTCGGAAGCTGAAGACCACCACACACATTAAACAAGTTAGTTGAACCCACCGATTCCAGCCAGTGGACTAGGGCCAGTCATCTGATGTCATTTGACTGGTACCTGCATATTTGGAATTTGTACACCCTATTCTTTTTTTTTTTTTTCTCAGGGAAGATAAGTCACTTCCAGAGGTTTCTGCCAACAGCGTTCTCCTTTTTCCCCTTTGGAACCACATGAATGCCTGGCAGTCACCCATTTGTTTATGGGGATTCTGAGGAGCATTTTCTGCTGAACCAACATTTGTCCGATGACCATCTTCTGTATGGCGAGTTTTAGATTGTGGTGTAAACTGTAAACTTTTTTGTGACCGGGACTGAGCTGATATATATCCAAATGCTGCACAGAGATTTGTATGGGTGCTATATAAACAACTGTAATTTAATATCCTCAGTTTTGTGACACAGCCTGGCCTCTGTGTTCTTCTGCTTGGACCCTGCTATATGTAAGGCTTTTTTACACTGGCATCATGAGTTCTGCTTTGTTAAAAAGAACATGGCAGAAATATTGTGTGTCTGAATGGATTACATTACTTAAAGGGGTATTCCCATCTCCAAGATGCTAGCCCAATATGTAGTAGGTGTAATAATATTAGCAAATATCCCAAATTAGAAATTTAGTATAGTTCTTCTGATTCACTATGTCTCTTACCTCATGTGGAGATCATTGCAGGACCTTAGGTATCCATGGTAATGACCATACATATATTGACAGTTGCTAGTTGTTAATAACCATGGATACCTAAGGTCCTGCAATGCCTGCACATAAGGTAAGTGAATCCGAAAAACTATACTACGTTGCTAATTTGAGTTATTTGCTATTTTAATTATTATTGTAACATCTACATATTAGGATAGAATCTTGGAGATGAATAATCCTTTAATGAGCTTAAATTAAGACCCCATGAATCGCAGCACAATTGCCAGGTATTTTCATCTCTAATGGAAAGAACACGGAGGATCCAGCCGGGGACCATAGACCAAAACCAGGCTAGTCCAGTGCCCCTGATGGTGAGGAGCAGGACTTTACCTAGGTACACATAAGGGAGAGAAATGTCAGTCGCCTCTAACAGTCTGGGATCTTCAAACTGTTTTTTTTTTATCTGAAATTTCAGAGCATAGAATAATATACCTGGCTGCCACTCATGCTGCCTGCAGTTTGGGCAGCAAGAATTACCCGACAGGTTCCCTTTAACCATACGTATATATGTTTATAGTGAGAGATCAACTTTGCTGGCACTTTTACGAACACAGACTGTCACATTGGTGCTGCTAAGGCTGTGTTATTACCCCTTTCACATGATGTGAAAATATATCAGATCATACGTTTTTAGGAAAAAGCGGTTTAAAGATTTGGCTTGAGCAATCCTAAGATATGATTTAATATATTTGTCAGAATGCTACATGCCTGCTCCTAGATAAGTGTTGCTATGTCTTCTTGGTTCTGGAATGTCACATTTTCTTTTATATCCTGCCCAAAAATTCATAGGTCCAAAAAAGATAAGGCTAAAGCTGGAGTGAAACCAGATGCATCCGATCCTGAGCCAGAAGGACTAACTCTGCTGGTGCCAGATATTCAGAGAACGGCAGAGATAGTGTATGCCGCCACCACCAGCCTCCGGCAAGCAAATCAAGGTAAGGCCAGTCACAGGACCAGCTTCATACTTGCAGAGGCCCGTTAGGTGTTTCATTTTGTTCTATTCATTGGTTTTAATTGTTCCTCCAATAATTAAAAATACATAAGCTGTAACTTGGCCTGACTAATGTACACTATTGGTGCTCAATATGTCGCTCTTTCCCCGACAAGCCAACAGATGTCTGATGTAATGTTACTTGCCCACCTCCCCATGCGGGGTGTTCCTTATTTTAAATATTTTTAATGTATCCAGGGTGGGTTAATAAATGGACATCTATAGTCGCCTTCTTCGTCCAAAATACTTTGCCTCCTGGCATCAGTATGACCGTTGCAGCCAATCAATAGCTGCTGATCAGCTGCAGACTTCCTATTTGTCCAAATGAGGATTCCTGTTCTCACAAAGTGTATTAAATTCCAAATTGTATCTTTAGCATGATTTTGTTTGCATTAAAAAAAATCTATATTTTGGAACATGAAAATGCTTAGTACAAGATGCAAAACTGGAAATATGAGTTCAGATTGGTGCAAGTGGAGAATTTGCCAACAGCAACCTATTCAGGTAGTGACTTTTCTATGTTAGGTGGAGTTATAATCTGTTACTTCAGAAAGGTGCTCAACCCTATATATGTTTTAGTCTAAAGGAAACTTGCTGTATACAATAGTGATCAAATAGTTTAAATTATCATTTTTATTTCATATCTTCCTCCAGAAAAGAAGATGGCTGAATTCTCTAAAAAGGTCTCTGTGAAATCCAAACCTTTCTCAGTCTTACGCTCCTTAGAAGAGAAATACGTTGCTGTTATGAAAAAACTCCAATTTGGTAAGAAAATTAAAATTTTTTTTTGCACATTTTCTCCTTTTTTATTCCTTTCATTTACCCTGAATTTAGTGTTTCACCGTCTACACTGTGATCTATATTCCTCGCGGTACAGTAATAATGTACCTTGTGTTTTATATCATTTTAACATGATCCTGGTGCAGGTCGTATAATAGGAATTATCCGTCTGTCCTTTATCCATGAGAGCTGCGTAAAATATAGGGAGCGATGCTGAGCTTGGATGCATATATGTAGTTTTCAATTATATGATTTATTATTTTAATAAGAAAAGAAGATAAAGGGGGATGTCTGGGACTTTAACATTGATTTGATTAGGTCAGGAATGTATGGGAATACGACGCACGCACGCACGCACGCATGCACGCACGCACGCACGCACACACACGCACACACACATATACACACACACACACACACACACACACACATATACACACACACACACACACACACACACACACACACATACACATACACATACACACATACACACATACACACATACACACACACACACACACACATACACACACACATACACACATACACACATATACACATATACACATATACACATATACACATACACACATATACACACATATACATATACACACATATACATACGCACATATACGCACATATAAGCACATATACACACACATACATATACACATACGCGCGCAAGCACACACCCACACACCAATCAGCTGCTCTCTGTGACAGCCGGAACTACTCTGAGCTGCACAGCTACAACGATAAAATAGTGCCTGTTGCAGGGCACTGCACAGCTTCCCCCTATCTAATCAAATAGGTGGCGTAAATACAGTAGCCCTCCATGGCCACCTTATAGTTGACAGAGCTATGCAGCTCCGCAACTGAGTAGTTCCGGGCAGCGGCATTGGGAACAGCTGATGGGCAGGGGTGCCGGGTATCGCTGATCACACGTTGATGATCTAGGAAGTCCCTAACAACCCCTTTAATAAAATGTGAGTCTTTTCTTCCTTGTTGGACAAATGATTTTCAGCTTTTCTTTATGCATTTGTATGAAGGGAGTGCTGCCATGGTTTGCAGTGTGAAAAGTGGGAGTATAATGCTTTATCTGAGTGCTACCAGTATTTTAAGTTTATTTTACACGAAGCTTTATAACCCTCAAAAAAGCATTATCCATATCAAAGATACTACTTAGAGTAACTAAACCTTTTTTATACTATTGAGTTTGCAAGGTTCTTTTTATAATGTATACCATCACTTTATCTTGCTTCCTTTACTCTCAAACTCCGTGCTGAAAGAGCGCCATGAGCTGTCCTGTTCATGTACTTGGAGAAACTGTTTTAAATTGCAAGTCTAGCAATTATCAATACTCCTGCTCTGCTTTCCCCCATGCTCAGACATAATTTACAAACTCTCCCAGTCTGACCATTGGGAGGGGAGCAGGGAAGATTAAAGTGTAATACTGATAATTTCTAGATCTGCAGTATAAAACAGCTCCTAAAAGTGCTAGGGCAAGGCAGCTGAAACAGCCCGTTCAGCATGGGGCTTTTAGATAGATGAAAGAAAGACAAGGTAATGGAGTAATTCACAAAGACTTATTACTGCACAGACTGATCATTTAAATTAAATTAAATTAAAAAGTTCAATTACTCCTTTTTAATTTGATGTTTCTTAATTTGGAGTTTAATGTACTTGTAAATCCGCTAGATTCATTGCTTTCACCTCTGACCTTCTTATGTTCTTGTATAATACAACGCTGTTATCTGTTATACAGATAAGCGATTAGTAATGATGAGCAGGCATTAAAGTGCTTGTTACTCGAGTCGAGCGGGTCCGATGCTCTGACTGGGCCGACTCTCTAGTAATGAGTATAATGGAAGTCAATTAGCCATGGGCGGTTCGGCTCTCCACCCACATACAGCCAGCCATAAAATGGGCATTTCCGAAGTACTGTGGGCGAGGTTTTGTTTTTTCACACACAGCACTTGGAGAAGTGGAGCCATTCAGAGACAGTGATCGGCTCACTGAGGTGTCTGCTCACATCAGTCACTGAAGGGAGCCGGCTCTATGTCATATCATTCACAAACGACACATCCGAGCACCCACGATACTTGTCCGAGTGCTGCGCATATTGAGTTCCTGCATGCTTGTCGAGCACTGGCAAGAACGCTCGCTCATTATTAGCGCCTAGTTCAAGGGGTTTTCCAATTCAACTTTTCATCGTCCTGTGCGCGCTTAGTTAAAATAATTTAATTGGCTATAAAAGTTAGGCTGAAAACCTCATTAAACCTTGTCGCTATCATTTATCACACCTTTAATAAAATGTAAGCTCTTTCCATTAATAAAATGTAAGTGGTTTTCCTTTTGTTTTCGCCATCTTTTAAGAACTTTATCCCTAGAGATTCTCCCACAATGGGAATGCATGGGCTGACCCAGTTCTCTGGAGATTCTCTTACAAAGGGAACACGCAGAATGACCCAATTACACAGTCTTGTTAGCTCTGTTGTCAGACTGCACATAATTTCAGCAGCAGACGTTTCAGCATGCCCGCTAATGGACAAAATGAGGTCAAATTATTGCTTGGCTGTTTGGTCACTTTTGTCACTGCACTAATCGGTGCCCATTTGGGAGGATTAAATACTATTACAAAGAGAAGCGGTAGAACAATGGGAGGAAAGTTTCATGTCACACAGGTGATATCACAATTACAGGACGGATGTACAGTGTCAATCACAGTAATAAGAAGTCTCCAATCAAATGATTCTGTGTCTTAGCAATATAATGTCCTCTGATTTGCATCTGTGTTTTCAGATACTTTTGAGATGGTGTCTGAAGATGATGATGGAAAGCTGATGTTCAAAGTGAATTACCACTACATGTCTCAGGTGAAAAACGCAAGTGATGCAAACAGTGCAGCACGCGCCCGACGCCTTGCCCAGGAGGCGGTGACCCTTTCTACATCATTACCGCTGTCGTCCTCATCCAGTGTATTCGTCCGTTGTGATGAAGAACGACTAGACATCATGAAGGTAAGATACTCTCCAATGAACAATGTTAATACTGTCAGTTAAATGCTTTTCATATCCTAAAAGATCCAGCCTCAATCAGTGTGTTACATACATCAAAGGCGCCCACGCAAAGTAGACTAAAGGTGGCTGAACCTGCCAATGGTCTGTGTATAAGGGCCTTCCGAATATCCCTGTTTGATGGGCGTGGTGGTTGTGGAGGATCCAGCATGGTAGATTTCCAATGGCCTATCCTTGCTGCGGCTATCCCATCTAGAATACAGCAGCACTTGCCTGAGCTGAGGGTTCCTGCGTATGAGGGAGTTGGGAGAGAGCGGTCAGCTAAACTATCTTATGTTCATGGGGACTTTTGTGTTGTGAGGATACATGTAATGCTCAGATCAAGAACTAGATGGATAGAGTACATGTTTGATTAAGATTGTGTGCTACAGCAAGCATCATTTGTGCTTCAATGATGACATGATGTTGTCCTAACCCACCTTATGAGTAGCCAAGTAGGAAATATTGGTGAGTTCAAAATGGATGGGGCACCAACAATGTACAGTAGATTTCTTTTAAAGGGATACTGTCAGTCAACTCATGATCCCCAATCCAAGGGCAGCTAAAATAGGAGCCTGGCTGCATTATTGCTAATACACTGTAGCTTTTGAAAACATACCTGGTTGCAATCTTGCAGCCCAGCTCTGATTCTTGCTGTTCCCTTTTAAAGGTTTATAGATCACTTAAAGGGAACCTGTCATCAGAAATTTTGCTTTAAACCTAAGAGTTTCCCCCTCTGCAGCTCCTGGGCTGCATTCTAGCAAGGTTCCTGTACTTTTTGTGGCCCCTTTTAAACCAAATTAAATACTTTATAAACTTGTACCTTTTGCTATGTAAATTTTGTAAATCGTCCATGGGGGCGGGCTCTCTGCTGACCGTTGCTGTTCCTCCAGCAGATTTACGCCGCCACCCAACGCTGAATTTCATATCTCAGGACGCCGCCCCTGGGCGCCCGTGGTCCCGCGCATGCACTATGCGACTGTAGTGGGACTGTGCACGTGTGACCGCTGGTGACGTTTTGCGCAGGCACGAGGTTATGGGCGGCGCTGTGAGTGTCATCAGCAAGTGCCGCCCATAACCTCGTGACCGCACTTTCCCCTCTTCCTCCAGCGTTCTGTGCAAGCGCTTGCTGGCCAGATGACCCGACGTCACCTCTTTCCCATCTTGCCCTGCTGCAGGGTAAGATGGGATGGAGGTGACGTCGGGTCATTTGGCCGGCGAGCGCTTGCGCAGAACGCTTGAGGCAGTGGGGGAAAGCGTGTCCACGAGATTATGGGCGGCACTTGCGATGCAATCACAGCGCCACCCATAATCTCGTGCTTGTGACGCACGTCACCAGCGATCCTGGCGTGGGCGGCACCTTGGGCGCAGTGGGCAGCGTCCTGATGGATGAAATGGAGCGTGGGGGGACGGCGTCAATGTGCTGGAGGAACAGCAACGGTCAGCAGAGAGCCCGCCCCCATGGACGATTTACAAAATTTACATAGCAAAAGGTACAAGTTTATAAAGTATTTAATTTGGTTTAAAAGGGGCCACAAAAAGTACAGGAACCTTGCTAGAATGCAGCCCAGGAGCTGCAGAGGGGAAACTTTTTAGGATTCAAGCTAAATTTCTGATGACAGGTTCCCTTTAAATGAACGGGCTGCAGCGTTTTGCTCCGTTTACTCTCAGGATTACGGGCCCTCCATTTCAGTGATCAGTTTTGGATTCCGCATCCAGACCTGCATCAATCACAACTTGTGACATGTCTTACTATGGCACATTACAAGTTGTTTGATATGACATTGACCCTTTATGGCTACTTTCACTTCATAATAATCTGATATCCTAAGCCGCTTGCATCTACTGGTCATGTTCTGCATGCAGTGAAGTTATTAGCAGGTATCTAGTCTCGTGTATGTCTGGAATTTAAAATTGTAGGGATTACAGAATACACTGGCCTATATTACCTTTAGACAGTGAATAATCATTATTTCAATAAAACTGCTTACCAGACCTATGCATTTAACATGGCCCTTGCTTTCTACAGGTTTTGATAACCGGACCAGCAGATACCCCATATGCTAATGGGTGTTTTGAATTTGACGTCTACTTTCCTCAAGATTACCCAAATTCCCCTCCACTTGTGAATTTGGAGACGACAGGCGGACACAGTGTTCGGTTTAATCCAAACCTTTACAACGATGGGAAGGTACGAGGCTCTCTTCATTTTGGTTTTGTGCTCATCATACTGAGACCACATGGTTTATGTGGGAATGTCTGAGGTGCACTGTCTCGCCATGTTTGCATTATAAGACCATGCGCTGTTCATACAATTACCATCAGTGGGGTAATGCTTTTACAGTTATAATTAAATCAGTGTAATCCTGGTTACATCAGAAAGGCATGAAACGCTGTATACTGTGGGCCTGTATGCGCTCACATTATTTTCCATTAGGACTTTGGACTGAATCCATCTTGTTGGCTTTTCACTATGTAGGGTAGAAGAGCATAGGCGCTGTTACCAGATAATAAAATCATAGCGCTGTGACATGCTTCATTAGGGTCATTGCACTGCAGACCGAAGAATGAATCTGTGGTTATATAACAAGATTTTCTGCTCCTGACACACTTCTTTCCTCCCCACCAGTGCCCATCCCCCATGCATACAGACACGGATTTCCTAATGATGTGTAACTTGGTATTTTACACGTATTTTCTTCATTTTGCTAGATTGAGTTGTCCAAATACAGCACCTGCAGCCCGGCATGCTGACGATCCACTTTCTGTAAAACCTTTTGACTACAATTGCACGGTTCTGCTATATATAGAACTGCCTGAACTACAGGGAGTAGCGGCAGCGCCGAGGTCTCTCCATAACAGCAGGCCTCCAAGTGTTTAACAAACCAATTAAAAATCGAGCTGGCAACGCGTTTAATGTTCAGGTGACAGCTATCCAGGGATAAATTCCTTCGAAATCTTGCTGCCATTGCAGTTTGTTATATCAGGTCCCTGACAGCTCTAGAAAGCTAAGGACGGGGTAGTGGAAAAGATGTGAGCGACTACAATAAGACCTGACGTGTCCCTATTAGATTTACTAATTTATGGCTACTTCAGATGTGTACGTATTAAAAGGGGGGAAAAACACAAAGGGATATATTGGCCTTACTGAAAAGTGCGGGGAAGGAGTCTGACCTATCATGTGACATCATGCTCGAAAAAAGGCCAATATCCTAGAGAGTAAGCCAACTAATAGGTGGTGTAAATTGGAGCGTCTAATACACCAGATAAGTCCTACAGCATGATCAGTCTGGAGCATTTTTACGTTCTGATGGCGCCAATACACTTTAGCCGACCGATCCTTATGAGGGTATGTGCGCACGTTGCTTTTTACCTGCTTTTTACCTGCTTTTTTGCTGCTTTTTCTTCTGCGCTGTTTAATGCCAAAATGGATGTGTTTTTCTATTCAAGCAAAGTCTATGGGAATTTGGGTTTCTTGTTCACACTATGTTGTTCAAAATGCTGCCTTTTTGTGGCAGAACTTTGGTCAAAAACTCAGCTTTTCAAAGAAGCAACATGTCAATTGTTTTTGCCATTTGGGTTTTGCACTGCAAAGCTGAGTTTTTGACCAAAGTTCTGCCACAAAAAGGCAGCATTTTGAACAACAATAGTGTGAACAAGAAACCCAAATTCCCATAGACTTTGCTTGAATAGAAGAACACATGCATTTTGGCATTAAACAGCGCAGAAGAAAAAGCAGGTAAAAAGCAGGTAAAAAGCAACGTGCGCACATACCCTTACAGTCTATGGAGGCTTCCTCACTCTCCCTTGACAGATGTTGGGGAGAGAAGGATTCGGCCATTGGCATTTCAACATCCGTTCCGTTTGTTAGGTGCGTAGAGGATTCTTGCAGCAACAGAATGCAGGAGCATTTGACAGAGTTGAGCACGGACGTGTTGAAGGTGCGTATGGCCCTCCGTGTGCCATGATTTTGGCACGTGTGTTCTCCACTTGCGATAATACACGGAGTGCAGGAACGTTTTACACACCTGTCTTTGGCACTGCTGTCCATGGTGCTGATTTCTCCAGCGCTGCGGTCACTCTTACTTCAGGGTCCACGGTGCCGTGAATATTCATGAACATAATGAGTAGGCCCTGAAGCAGGAGACAGCAGGGCTGGAGACAGGTGAGTATAGAAATTCATTTTATTTCAAAGACATGTGTTTTCTCCAGTTCGTGTCACACGGATCACATCACTGGGTGGTCCGTGTGATATCAGTGCTGCCGGAGAAAAACGGACTTGTCTCCGTGCGGAACGTGAGAAATCACTGTTGTGTGCGCAGACCCATTGATTTTAATGTGTACATGGACCTAAAATTTGTGCCATTGAGGAATTAAGGTCTGTTTACTCGGGCCAACCAGCTGCACAATACGACCACCAATTGGTAAATTTGTTCCTATCGGCGGTCGTTTGACGACCTATATACCCATGCAGACCAAAGTAATCAATGCGCACTGAGCGATCTATACTAGATAGTTCTGTGCACATACGTTGCCGTCATTCGCTGTAGTGCAAGTCCGGTTTACCCAGGACAATGCGCTGATGACATGAATGATCTTTTGAGCACGAGATCATTTCATCCCCTGAACGAGCATTTTTGTTCACAGCTCGTTTACACAGCAAAATAATCTTGAAATGAGTGTTTTTAATTGAGCTCGTTTACGATTATCTTGTAATGTAAATGCCACTGTAGACATTATTGATAAATCTGCCCCATTGTCTTGTATAGGTTACAAATATATTAATTTTTATGTTGTCACCAATCTTTATCTTTTTCCTCTCTACATTTGGGGTACGTGGCTGTAATGCTGATGTATACTCCCATCATGATGTCAATATGGAATAATGTGCCTTCCATAAACCTAGGTAATGTACTTAAAGGGGTATTCGCATCTTCAAGATCTTATCACAATATATAGTAGGTGTAATAATGTTTGCAAATACATTTAATTAGCAATATAGTATAGTTCTCCTGACTAGCTATGTTGCAGGGCATTGCAGTAGTTTATGTATCCATGGATACCTAAGCTTCAATGCCCTGCACATGAGATAAGAGACATAGCTAATCAGGAGACCTATACTACATTTCCAACTGTAGGTATTATTACATCTACTACATATTGGGATAGGCTCTTATAGATGGGAATACCATATCTTTAGTCTTTGGGTGTTGTGCAAAAATTTGTAAAACTGCATGTCACTAAGCAATATTGAGGAATATTTATACAATGGTTAATTTTGCCATTTTCTGATATTATAGACTCCATTTATAAATAAATCCAGCAAATTGAGAAAATCAAAACAAGGTGTACATTGTAGGACACACTTGTATAGTATAGGACTAGTCTGGTGAGGTCTAGGGTGGTAAATAGTTTTTGGGGAATAGAAAGGTCTCGTACAATATATAAAGTTGACACAGATCGGCTGCCAGTTGAATTAAATTGAATGAATATTGTGTAAAATCGGAGCAGATGTGTTGTACTACACAATTTATTGTCTCAAGAAGTAAACTATAAATGCGGGAAGGTAATGTACATATTCTTCCACTCCCACAGGTTTGTTTAAGCATACTTAACACTTGGCATGGGAGACCCGAGGAGAAATGGAATCCACAGACATCGAGTTTTCTGCAGGTATTTGTATTTAACATTTGTAATTGTTTCATCCGTTCTCTTTAGTCTTCTACCTAGAGCCAGAGGGAAAGCCTGTCGATGCAGGTTTGCTTTTCTTCTCCAAATTATGTTATACACAAAAGTTTTATATTTATGAACTTTTAACAGCAAATTAAAAGCTTTGTGTTAGAGGCATGGCCTCTTAAAGGGGTCCCAGGAATACTTTAATATGTGAAGGTTAGGTGCACAACCTATCCAGCAAGGAGTATCTAAAGCTTTCAAATACTTTTTCTCCCATTTCATTGGCCTAATTATTACAAGCAAATTTCATGGGTCTGGTTTTTGATACGGATTCCTCAGAACGTCCCTCCACCCACTCCTCTTTTCCTCCCAAGAGCTGCTCACAGAGCTCAGGAGACAGGAGTGCACGTTTCCTTCCCGAGCACGGACACAGTGTTCTATGACTCCTTTGCTTTAGTTTGTGCCCATTCTCCGGGTTGCATGCACACTCAGGTAATAGTCTACTGGGATGCTCACCTCTCGGGTAGTTTGGGGGGGTGTTTGAACATTTTACAGGGGTTTCCATACACCTACTGACCTGTTTGTAATCGTTATGGCACAGAAAATCATTTGTTTGTTTCTTACAGGGAAACTGTAAGCATGTTTTTGATATGTAATCTGAAGACTACATTCTGCAAGGGTTAAAACATAGAATTCCAGGCTGCCTGTCTTTTTAAGGTCCCATCTGCTGTTTATTTTCTATGTTTAAGCAGCAGGACTTTTATCTTTGCTCGGACTTCGAAGTCAGGTGCACAGAAATCCGACATGCCCCCACCTCCCTGTCAATATACAATGTCTAGAGACAGCACAGCTCTCTCAGCTCTGCTACATGGCTAAATCTAAAAATTCTGACTGTCAGAACGGCTGCATCCAGTAATTTAAATGATACATCATTGGATTCAGGATCTCTTTGCCTACATCCTGCTGTTCTCAGATGACTTTTCAAAAACCTGCTGACAGATTCGCTTTAATGTAAGCGTTATGAGTATTTGAGTGTTATTGTGAACATTTCTTCTGGTCACATAAGTCAACTGTAAAAAAAAAAAAAAAAATACTCGGAGGAGCATCAAAAATACAGTAAAAGCAAAAAATCTGCCACTTTGGACCTGCGGACAGGTTCTCTTTTAAACTTTTATGTTTCAGTGTATGACACATCCATGTGACTGTGGGTTGTAGAAGAACCAAATATTTCTCTACATGACACTCATATGTGGCCTTTGAGGAAATCCTGCTTGTTTTTATTCGGTCTGTGCACTGGTTAAGCAAAAGCCAGCAGGGTGTATCCATAGTATAAATGTGATAAATGATAATGTGTAGAGCCCGCACATGTAAAGTATTACACTGGAAACAGAATTGGGCCCAAATGAATAATTTGTCAGATTGCTATTCCCTCATTTTAATAGCACTTAGGCTTGTACATCATGCTGAAACGTACAGCTGTCTGTCCAGGAATCTGCCCATAATGATGACTGATGCTCTCCCCGAGCAGTCTGGAGAAGGGCCTGTAATTTCAGCTGTCTTGCTCCAACTTTGGACTCATCACTTAGACCAGCGTATGAATGGTTTTCCCTTTCTTTCCGCTTGCTGCTGCTGCGTAGGTAATCCGTATTTCTGACTGCTGAGCTCCAAGAAGCAGCCACTGATCTGACAGCTATTGTTAAAAGGACACAATGCCTAGAAATGGATAGGAGAAAAATGCCTATTTGTCAGTCTCCAAGTATTTCCTTTGAAACAGTCTGGCAGTATCAAGCTGTAGTCAATCACCTTCTCCAGTTTGCTTAGTACCCTCAACGTAAACAGAGCAGTTGGGGACTTTCTCCTGGGCAGGATTGATTGCATCTGAGGTCTATGAATGGGAGCAAGACAACAAATGCCACATATTGGGAGGTGTCCATTTTTGGGATTCTAAGGCTATGTGCACACGCTGCGTTTTTTTGACGCTGCGTTTTTGTGCGTTTTTGGCTGCTAAAAACGCACAAAAACGCACCTGCGTCGAAAAAACGCGGCAAAAAACGCACGCGTTTTGCCGCGATTTGGTGCGTTTTTTTGCTGCGTTTTGCTGCGTTTTTGCTCACTGCGTCCTTATGCGTTTTTTTTATCAGTGAACAAAAAAAAAAAAGGTCTGATGTCATTTCCTTCTTCAATGTGTTCTTCATTCTCCACTAGTGTATGCAGAAGAGCAGACAGCTGCAGAACTACAAGGCTCAGCATCCTCGATCCAATAGTGTATGCAGGACAGCAGCTGTCGAACTACAAGGCTCAGCATCCTCCATCCAATAGTGTATGCAGGAGAGCAGACAGCAGCTGTCGAACTACAAGGCTCAGCATCCTCCTTCCAGGACTGTATGCAGGATTTCTTTGCCCCCAAAAAAAGAAAAATGACGTGGGCTTCGCCATATTTTTGTATGCTAGCCGGGTACAGCAGGCAGGTACGGGCTGCCCCCAACCCCCAGCTGCCTATTTGTACCCGGCTGGGAACCAAAAATATAGGGAAGCCCTTTTTTTTTTAAATTATTTCATGAATTTCATGAAATAATTTAAAAAAAAAAATGACGTGAGCTTCGCCCCATTTTTGAGTCCAGCCGGGTACAACTAGGCAGCTGGGGATTGGAATCCACAGTGCAGGGTGCCCATGCTTTCTGGGCACCCCCGCTGTGAATTGCAGTCCCGCAGCCACCCCAGAAAATGGCGCTTTCATAGAAGCGCCATCTTCTGGCGCTGTATCCAACTCTTCCGGCTGCCCTGATGCCGGGTGGCTAGCCAGGTAATAATGGAGTTAGGGCTAGCTGTATATTATCAGCTAGCCCTAAGCCCGAAATTCATGGTGTCACGCCAATATTAGACATGGCCACCATGAATTTCTAGTAAAGATAAAAAAAAAACACAACACAGAAAAATATTTTTATTAGAAATAAAACACAACACAATTAGTGACTCCATCTTTATTGAAATAAACCCCCCTCCGCAGTAATCCTGGGTCAGGGTCCCGCGCCGTCCAATCCGGATCCAATATCATCTGATCGGTTTGCTGGAAGGCAAAGCGATCAGATGATGTGTCAGGTTAAAGGATGTGAATCCCATCATACATCAGCTGATTGTATAAAAGCCGATTATACAATCAGCAGATGCATCAGTAGAAAAAAAAAAAAAAATAATACTCACTTATGTGCTGATTACCGGCAGCTCCCGGAGCGATGGGGCGGGAGTCTGATCCTGTCCGATCGCTGCAGCAGCTGCCGGTAATCAGGGATGAAGTCTCCTGACGCATCCGCTGATACCGGCCGGGCGCCCGCGTCAGCCCGAGACTCGATCAGCTGATGCGTCAGGTGACTGCATCAGGTGATCCATCGCCAGGTCCTGCAAGCAAGGTCCTGCCCCGGGGAGACTGCACACAGCCGGAGCGGGAGCGGCGATACCGTGACAGGAGCTGGGAGCGGGCATGGCACCGCGAGGCTGCAGACAGGTGAGTATAACTTTTTTTTTTTTTATTCTACTGTTAACTTTTGTTTTCGCAGCCGCTTCCACCTCCTGCCTGTACATGGCGCCGCACGGCAGCTGACATGCACAGGACGGGAGATGGACGCGGCGGTGACGGTACCGGGAGGATTCATGCTTCTGTCTATACTGACAGAAGGAATCCTCTTCCTGTACACGTCACTTTACTACCCACCTCCTGCGCTTATAGCTGCGTTTTTGGTCTTAGAAACGCACCAAAACGCAGCTATTTGCGTTTCTCATTGCATCTTTCAACATCCCATTGAACTCAATGGATGAAAAGCGCAGTGAAAAACGCGGGAATAATTGACATGCTGCGTTTTTGTGGTCACCACAAAAACGCAGCTGAAAAAAAACGCTGTGTGGGGACAGCAAAAATGAAAACTCATAGACTTTGCTGGGGAAGCAAAGTCATGCAGTTTTGAGGCCAAAAACGCACCCGAAAAACGCGCAAAAACGCCGAGAAAAACGCACCGTGTGCACATAGCCTAATAGGGTGGGACTATAAGCTGCAGTCAGAAGGCCTGTTACCTTATCCAAACCTATTGCTCTCATAGGAAGGTGAGAGGGAAGATGAATGTCTCCATTTACAAAGAGACTGCAAACGTAGCATGAGGCTGGATTCCTACTCAGCATTAGTGTGCTGTGCCACAAAACCGCACCTGCTCTGCCTCAGATTGCTGCGGTTTACAAAGTAATTATAGGGAGCAACATTTCAAGAGAGGTAACCTGGCAAATTGCATAACAGCAGACATTTGCAGTAAATTGTAGGTGGTTTTTTTCCACTCCATAATTAGCCACAGTGCTCACTTATGCATTGTGAAAACGCAGCTATACTGTGAAGGAGGAGATCTTTATCATGTGGGAATTGCTGATGACATATGTTCTTTCACATTGTAGCTGACCCATTGGATCTGCTGTATAGATGTGTCCTGCTGGGTATAATTTAGGCATGGCCGAGCACCCACCCAGCTTTTTTGTGATGGACGTGACTAATTTTCTTTCCATTGCTGTGTGTATTACCACCTGATCTAACCTTTCTTAGTTGCATGTAATTTCTTGTATAAACAATGACAAAGATGTATCCATTCAAAAGTCATTAAAGTTTGTGTTTCTCATCCCCATCTGCCCTATTCTCCTTGTGTCCATTGTGGTAGGAAATGTTAATCTCTCCTTGTCTTGCAGGTATTAGTGTCAGTCCAGTCTCTCATCCTTGTATCCGAACCGTACTTTAATGAGCCTGGATATGAGAGATCAAGAGGCACACCAAGTGGCACACAAAGCTCCAGAGAGTATGATGGGAATATCCGACAGGCCACAGTCAAGTGGGCCATGCTAGAACAAATTAGGAATCCTTCACCATGTTTTAAAGAGGTAAGTCTCCAGTGAATTATGTACATTGGGTATATATGCTTGCCTATTATGTATCTACTATGTATCTACTATGTATTTTATTTGAATGCAATCTGCAGGTCACCCCCATACTTTCGAGTGAATTCACACACTGCAGATTTTTGTTTCTGATGAAAGGGATAGTTTGTATTGAAAAAAACAGTCTAAATAAAAGAAGGACTTTAGCGTGAAGTGGGCAAAGAGCTCCACGTTAGGATTAAGTCACAGATCTGATGTATACATTTCTGTGACGAGCATTCTGTGAGTGGACTTTTGTCGAAATCCATACACATTTTGCGGAAACGACCCCAACATTGAATGTTTTTATAGTTTTTGGGCAGCCTTTGGTATTGGATCCAATAAGGTAAACTTTAAAATAATTTTTAATAGATTATGATCCTGTTCAGTATCATTGATCCTGGGAGTATAGATGAGGACCTCCATAAATCACCCAAACTAAGGGGCAGACGTTCTCCGCTTCTGCTTGAAAGTGCACAGGGAAGTGTAATTCTTATTTTGATATCTTAAACACTTTCCTCGTGCTTGAGGATAAGCAGAGGAGTTTTTGTGTGACTGCTAATGTCATAGGACCTAAAGCCCCCCACCATCAATCAGCACTACTGAACTGAGGCTATAGCATATCCTAATATTTTATCCAAAGACTTTAGTGACCCTTTAAATATAACACCATTGATATACATCATGTGGGGATCTAGTCTTGGGTTCACAACAGATTCTTCTTTTTATACCTCAGAAAAAAAATGTAAATTGAGCCCTATACATCGAAACATTGAAAACTTCAATGCATTATTTGCGGGGGGTTTTTAAGTCAGTTATTTTTTTTGTCTTGTGGTATCAGTTACCGTTTTTATGCCAAATTCATAATAATGGGGCATGTAATTCATGAATGGGCTTTCGTCGCGCCTCAAACTTGTTTTGTGATTAGTTATTAAATGTCTTTGGGTGTGGAGTTGTCCTAGCTCCCTAACAAACATAATTATAATATACCATATTTTTCGTTTTAGAAGACGGACCAGATTATAGAACACACCCCAAGTTTAGAGGGAAAAAAATGGTGTCAGTCTTCTAATCCAGTGGTCTCTTACCAGGGCAGGGGGGGGGGGGGGGACTGCCATGGGGGTCGCAGGAGCGGTTGTGGAGCAGGTCGTTGCAGCGGGTGTCCTAGATGCTCGCTGCGGGTGCGGCAGAGACAACATCTGGGAAATATCAGTGGTGCGGGCTTCAAAGAAATCGCTCCCGGAGTCGGCGCGTGTGCAGATTGAGTTATTAGCTCAATAACCAGCCAAGATCTCATCTGCGCATGTGCCACATCCAAGCACCATTTTCCTTAAGTCCACTGCTGGGATATCAATCAGCCGGAGTCGGTGCGTGCGCAGATGAGATCTTGAGCAGAGAGCTCTATTTGTGCATGCGCCAACTCCGGGCACCATTATTTGAAGCCCGCACTGCCGACGTCTTCAGGATGGCCCCTGCCTCGCCAACCGCAGCACCATACAGCACCCGCAGCATTGCCACTGTCACCATTTTCCACCACCCACCGGTTAGCTACATTCGGATTATAAGACGCACCCCTCATTTTCCTCCCAAATTTCTCTTATAATCCGAAAAATACGGTAATTTATCCTAATAATGATGGATATTAATGGATGGAAGAATTGGGCATGTTGTGTTTTAATATGCCTGATCCTTTGGTGATCACGAGAAGTCGCCACAAGTGGTTGCTCTCCATTCAGAAGACATGCTCTCTCGGCCTAAGCCCAGTGTCCATTTGTATGATTCTGATGGACTAGCCTTATCTAAGACGAATGGACAGCTGTATATGTGTACTGCAGTGTGGGTTGGGTGCGACAGTCAGATGGGTCCTTATAGCACTGTACATTTGATAAAAAAAAATCTGCCGTTTTAACCTGGACTCTTGATTCCTGCTTATGGACCCATAAAATGGGGGATGGAGTAATGCGCTATAAAAATAGACTTCAGAAGGTATTAAATGACCTTTAGGGTTAACGCAATCAAGACTGAATTAGCAGAACCATTCATACCGATCTCCATATAGCCCCAAGGCTCTGCGGCACATCAGACTCCCCAGAGTAGGTACATTGTGGTAGAGGCAGCAAGAGAGCGTTTGAAGCCAGCAGCACTTAGCGGATAATGAGGTGTGAATGTGCTGAAAAGATTACAAAGTGGTGACTTGTAATGCTGCTCTGTGTTTGTTGTTGTCAGCATGGAAATGAGGAGTGAGGAGGCCGGCACGGGCACGTCACTTTGTTTTGTTGCCATCTGTACCGCTGGTTGTCTTAATAACTTGTACAAGTGTGGCTGACACCCGGCCTCTCCCTTAGAAAGGTGGAGGAGTGAGATAAATCCAGATGGATATAGCCTGGTGGTAAGGCAATTGCTCACTGCGAGCAGATAATGACTTTTACAAAGTGCTTGTCTCTCCAGCTGCCTGCCTCTGTGAACTGGATTTGATGGGAATACATTTTGCTGAACGCAGAACCAGAGGCTTCACGAGTCAGACATTAAATTACACTACATCTCCCAAAGGAAATATTCTTTGACTGTTGGATAACAATTTTACTTCACAAATAAATTTGTCAGGTTTTGAGAACATTCATATATTCTGAATAAAGGGACGTTACTGTTTTTTCTCTATCACACGCAGTCACATTTTATAGTTTCCTCGAGATCTTTCGCTGACCTCTTTTATTTGCTGCTGTGCACCCAAAGACCATGATCTGCAAACCCATGACTTACAACTTGTAAATCTTTTCTAAACTGTAATCAAGGAGTGTACGAGGTAAAGAAAAATAAGTGTAAATCCCAGATCTACTTATTTTAGACAAGATTATTAAAATAAAGCTCTTGTTTGGAGCGTTATAGGAGGAGGCTCTAGAGAAGTTTCATAGTACTTGCTTTAAATTCCAACTATAAACGGAACCTGTCAGGTCCAATATGCACCCCGAACCACGAGCGGTTCTGGGTACAGATTGCTATTCCCTGCCTAACTGTCCCTGTATACACTAGCATAGATAAACTAATCTTTAGAAAAAGTATTTCTAAAGATCATATATTATATGCGAACGAGGCCGGGGACTAGTCCCTAGGGCGTTTGTTCCCTTAGCTAGTTGGCCCTCATAGCATGCTAGCATGCCCTGTGGGCATACTAACATGCTAATAAATACACAGGGACGCCAAACATACCTCACTGTTCATGGCGGCTGGATACGCTCTGTGCATGATCCGGAGTACCCGAGACTTCCGATCATGGCCAGAAGTGCTGAAGACTCCGGATCATGCCCAGACCGCATCCATCGTCCATGAACAGTGAGGTATGTGCGGCGTTGCACGTATTCATTGGTATGTTAGCACGCCCACGTGGGCGTGCTAACATGCTATGTAGGCCAACTAGCTAAGGGAGCCATCGCCCTCGGGACTTGTCCTGCGCTCATTAGCATAGACTATATGATCTTTAGAAATTCTTTTACAAAAGATCCCTTTATCTATGCTAGTGTATATAGAGACTGTTAGACAGGAATCCCTAGTATGCACCAAGAGCTGCTCATGGTTCTGGGTGCATATTGCACCTGACAGGTTCCCTGAAAACTCCAGAGATGTTGCTTTAATCTTGGTAATCTGGTTTCCAAAATAAATCATGCTTTCTTATCACTTATAGCATATCCCCTTAATGCCTAATAGCCCCTCCCCCATTTATGATGTATCCTGTGAATTTGCCATGTTATGTTCAAGATGACAATAACCTGAAAGAAATTGCCTGAGACTTTAACATTAATGACCCATCCTTAGGATAGGTCATCAATGTCTGAATGATGAGGCTGTGACACCCCGGCCAATCAGCTGTTTCTGGTGGTGCTGCCATCGGTTGAAGCTACTCTGTTGTGGAGCTGCGCAGTTCTGTCAACTGTATAGTTGCCACAGCTGGGTATTCAAATCCATAGAGGGCGGATGTACAGTACACCGCTAAGGTCACTATTACAATGGCGCAGCTCTGCAACTGAGTAGTTCTGGGCGATGGCACCGGGAACAGCTGATCAGCGGAGATACTAGGTGTCGCACCCCACTGATCAAACATTGATGACCTATTCTAAAGCTAGGTCATCAGTGTTAAAGCCCCAGACAACCCCTTTAAAGAGACCACACTTACTGCCTTTATTATAATTTGGGATGTAGAGAGAGCTGAGACTTAGGATACCGTCTCACTAAATTGGATGAGAAAATCATACATTTAACACAAAAATATGATTTAATGGGTTTGTCCTGTTTCAGTTTGTTTGTCCTTAGTGCAGTTGGTATTTAGGAACAAAAAGTGTACTCTCCTTCCCCAAGTTCCCAGTCAAGTCTCCGCTGCTGTTCCCAGTGTATACCATCGGCTACGCTGCCGAGTTCACTGGTTGAGTGCTGAACGAAGTATGGTGTTCTGTCTAAAAGGACGGCACGGTGGCTCTGTGGTTAGCACTACAGTCATGCAGCGCTGGGTTCAAATCCCACCAAGGACAACATCTGCAAGGAGTTTGTATGTTCTCCCTGTGTTTGCTTGGCTTTCCTCTGGGTACTCCAGTTTCCTCACACACACCAAAGACATACAGATAGTGCTTCTAGATTGTGAGCCCCAATGGGGACAGTGTTGCCAATGTATGTAAAGTGCTATGGAATTAATAGTACTATATAAATGAATAAATATTATATTATTACATGGTCAGCAGTGGAGACTCACTGTTGGACCCATGCAGAGTTCAGTAAGGTTTGTTTTATTGTTTTGGGGGTGGGGTTTTATACCAAACTACATCCAGGGGCGAATATTTAAAGGGCTTGTCCCACGGACAAAGTACATTGTAATCACTAGATCTTGGAATAATTTTCAGATATGGAAGATATTAAAAAAAAATAAATGTTCCTGTGCGGAGATAATCTTGTATACTGTATGTGTCCCTGCTGTGTACTGTGTAATGGCCTTGTCTGATTGTACAGGGACATGGTCTGATCATTCCACAGCTCCTGGATATGAAGGGGGAAAAAAGCGTATACAGACATTACAGCTGATTCTTACATAGTACACAGCAAGGGTATATAAGATTATCTCAGCACAGGAATATTTTTTTTTCAACTCATCCAATCTTGAAAATTATTATTACAAGATCTTTTTATTAAACTGAATCTTGTTCATAAGACAACTCCTTCAAATTATATTTTTGTTTTTAAATATATATTCTTGTTCCACATCGTAATTTGTCAAAAATAACAAATGGCAATCTTGCAATTTTAACACCTCACACTGGCCACTGGAGCTTTTTTAGACTCTGAACTTCCTCTTGTTTTAGGAAACAACATATGTACATAGCCACAATGAACAGACTGACCCAATCTTTTATATTAAAGCATCTAATGATCATGTGCAAAGATCATTGTGAAAGAGGAGAGGGATGTGACATCGGCTATTGTGAATGGCGGATTCTATATTATCAGCAGTGTTACCGGTCATTGTTACGGTACATTGTCTCTCCTGTATAGGAGCCTTAATGACAGAAAGTAGGAGTTTATAAAAAGCTCAAAGGCCAGTGTGAAAATGGCATGATTACCTAGTTTATTTTTCTTCTTCTTTTTTTTTTTTTTATGAAGATTGTGACCTGAAAAAAATTTGCAAGGGTTTTAAAAAAGAAAAAAAAAAACCACAAAAACCCCATGGATAAATAAGTAACTTAAAAGGAAGGTATTTTCACAAACTAAACACTATGTACGGTGGGTGAAGGTGCCTGACACAATCCCTGCCTTAGGCTATGTTCACACATTGCGTTTTTGGTGCAGCCAAAACCACCTCTCTCGGCCTTGAAAAAGCTGCTTCCAAAAAGCAGGCTTTACTGCATTTTTTTTGTGCTGCTTTCTATTTAGTTTTTGGTTTGTCATTTGTCTACAGTGCATTTCGAAGCGTTTTTACACATTTCTTTAAAGCGTGAAATTGACATGCTGCTTCTTTCAAAAATGCAGCAATATTCCATTTGTCAGGAAGGAAAAAGCAATCTTGTGCATGAGATTTCTGAAATCTCCTAGCTTTTGCTCGTATTGCTTAAAATTTGCATAAAACATGAAAAGCGCTGTAAAAATGCCACGTGTGAACATAACCTTACATTCTCGGGCCGTACACTAGGCATAGATGTCATCATTTTCCCCAGTCCTTAAAACAAGTGGCATTTTTTTATGCCCATAACCGGACTTTTATTCATGCTGCGGTTTTGCCCTCTGATTTGCCTGAAGACACACAGGTTATGATGGCAGAACGTGTGCTGCTCCCAAAACCCGTGACAAGCCCTTTGGGTTTTATGGCCATATTACCAGCTTTCTTTGCTATAAGTCAGATATACATGTCATTTTATAATGGCCTTGTATTTTATCTGCAGAAATAAGTAGGCACCCCACCCCCGCTTTTATCTGAATGTTTTACTGCCTGTACACAATCTGGTTTTGTCCCTGCCGCATATGTAAATGTTGTAGGGACATAAGATTTGTTGCATGTGACGGCTTCGGCAGAGCGGCTGCACTGTATGTGCTTTTATTTTCCGATTCAAATTAAGATAACGGGTCCATGTTTTTATTTATAAACCCTGCCTATAGTAAATGTTAGTAATTATGCCACCACCAACGTTAGTCTGACACTAGCAATAAATTTTCCTGGGCAATTTCACATGTCTAATTGAGTGTAAAGGTGCGTGAGTGTCAGAAATCCAGGGTTTATATCTTCTCGGAGGTATAATTGATAACATCTTGCCCCTCTTCCAAGAAAGAGCTCAACCAAGAAAATTGAAAGATGAAATATTGCCGCCTGATTTTAAAATAAAATGGGATGTTAAACTTATTAGACCTTGTATGTCCAGCAGAGAAAAATGGCAACTTCCTCACTGCATATTGCCTGTCAAAAATCCGGAAAAAAAAATGAGGCCTGATATATAATCTGCCGACATAAATGTTGGTTAATTGGAGTAATTTCTGCTGAACTTATTAGTGACTTGCATATTTCTTTATAATGGAGAGCGGGGATGACTTAACACGAGTATAACAATTAGCAGAAGATAGTTCAAGCAGTTGGGTGAACGTGATACATAATTACATCCTAATCACTGCCAATAAAATATAATGAAAAGAAATCTTAGAAAATAAGACCCACTTCTGTATCCGGAGACTGGTCAGTATTTCTATGATTCGATCCTCTTATCCTCTTAGTCCAGCCAATCATGTTTTTTGTTTGTTTTTTTTTTTTGTTTTTTTTCGCTTTTTTCCAGTTTATATTCCGTCTAGAAAGGGTATAAATATCAAATTGAGTCCATCTAAAATTTTGTGTGCACCACTTAGCCATAAAGATATTGCCATTTTCCCCGACTCTCCAATACACATAAGCACTCTGCTTGCCGAGCGCTCCTGTCTTTTCTCTGCGAGCTGCTTCCAGACTTCTACGGTGGTTGCTGATCTCTTAGACAGCAAAAGGGTCAGAAATCAGACATGCAGGATCCTACTGTTCCCCCAACATCACCTACCGGTTGACATTTGGGATGCCCATATGAATATTAAGACTGTCAGACGATTGATATTGACGGGTTTGGCCGATGTTTTTGTGTATGGGTGGCTTTATTTGCTTGAGAAAAGTTTCATTCAGATGTTAATTTTTTATTTATGTAACTTGTATTCATTGCCATCTAGAGAGGCTCTTCACTTTTTTGTCTGCAAAAAATGGCATGTCTGTAACAGGTCAAACTTGTCAATCCATGAAAGAAAAAAAAAACGCACATGGATGCTATCCATAAATCATCCTTGTGTTATCCTTTTTTTACTCTTCAAGAAGTAGGAGAATCTTAGAGTTTTTGTAAGTTTTTTTTTGAATACTTGAAAAACATGCAAGACTGCTGGTAAAGATGGACAATATAACAAAGAATGGATACAGATCTGGTCCAGCATAGTGATAAAATATGGGAGACTTTTTGTTCTCGTATGCAAAAAAAAAAATTAAATGAGGCGCAACACAAACCTCATAGCAGATCTTACTAAATTCAACGGACTCTCACAATGGTTTGTGGATGAATGGCTTATGTGACTTGAGAAAGACACCAGTGAGGTTTAATACATTGCAAGGATGAACCAACGATCATTTAATTAGTGCTGCCTGGATTTTTGTTGTCTTCTCAAATGTAAGGCCCCATTCACTCATCTTTTGAGCACTAACCCATAGTGTTTCATTGATCCATTCTCACATTTGTTTTACAGACCGATCCATGTGTTTGGACAGTAAAACTCAGATTGTGTCCTATTCTCATCTGTTCTGCGGATTGGACTCTGCCATTAAAGGGATTTTCTGGTCTTAACCTACAAGTCTCCAGTCAATATATGTGATTGCAGACTTGTGAATCCTCATATCATGGGCACTGTGCACTGTTGGGGTTCCCCAGTGCCAGCGGCGGGTGCGTGACCAGAAGTATGTGATTTTCCTACATATAGTCACATGCCAACTAAACTTTATCCAGACTTACTCAATGCAAGTGACTTGAGCAAGGCCAGATACGTCTAGTTGGAATGTGGCTGGATGTATGCATATCGCCTACTTAGTCACATAACGGCCTGTTCCTGGCACCGGCCCCAGATTCCCAAGTCTGCAATTACATTGAGTTACAGCAGAATTGTAGTTTAACGCCGTACAAAAAAAGTGTATGTGGATTCGTTAGACATGGATTGAAAGCTGAAGACAGACTTTTGTATTTCAGTGTTCCATGCGTATTGCATCAATTTTTCATTGATCAATCATTGAACTGATCAGCATAAAAGCCACCTGTCCACAACCTCAAACAGTCACACTCCAAACTCCACTATGATGAAGACCAAAGAGCTGTTGAAGGACACTAGAAACAAAATTGTAGCCCTGCACCAGGCTGGGAAGACTGAATCTGCAATAGGCATGCAGCTTGGTGTGTTGAAATCAACTGTGGGAGCAATAATAAGAAAATGGAAGACATACAAGACCACTGATAATGTCCCTCGATCTGGGGCTCCACGCAAGATCTCACCCCGAGGGTGTCAAAATTATCACAAGAACGATGAGCAAAAATCCCAGAACACATGGGGGTACCTAGTGCATCACCTGCATAGAGCTGGGACCACCGCACACTACGCCACCAGGGACTTAGATCCTGTAGTGCCAGACATGTCCCCCTGCTTAAGGCTAGGTTCACACACTGCGTTTTTTTGACGCTGCGTTTTTGTGCAGTTTTTGCGGCAAAAAACGCACATAAACGCACCCGCGGCAAAAAACGCGCACGATTTGGTGCATTTTTTGCTGCGTTTTGCTGCGGTTTTGCTCACTGCGTCTTTATGCGTTTATCAGTGAACAAAAAAAAAGGGTCTGATGTAATTTCCTTCTTCAATATGTTCTTCATTCTCCCAACCCCCAGCTGCCTATTTGTACCCGGCTGGGAACCAAAAATATAGAGAAGCCCTTTTTTTTTTTTTTTTTAATTATTTCATGAATTTAATGAAATAATTAAAAAAAATGACGTGAGCTTCGCCTAATTTTTGTGTCCAGCTGGGTACAACTAGGCAGCTGGGGATTGGAATCCACAGTGCAGGGTGCCCATGCTTTCTGGGCACCTTCGCTGCGAATTGCAGTCCGCAGCCTCCCCAGATAATGGCGCTTTCATAGAAGCGCCATTTCTGGCGCTGTATCCAACTCTTCCAGCTGCCCTGATGCCGGGTGGCTCACTGGGTAATAATGGGGTTAGGGCTAGCTGTATATTATCAGCTGGCCCTAAGCCCGAAATTCATGGTGTCACGCCAATATTAGACATGGCCACCATGAATTTCTAGTAAAGATAAAAAAAAACCCACAACACACAGAAAAATATTTTTATTAGAAATAAAACACAACACAATTAATGACTCCATCTTTATTGAAATAAAGAACCCCCCCCCCTCCGCAATAATCCTGGGTCAAGGGTCCCGCGCCGTCCAATCTGGATCCAATATCATCTGATCGGTTTGCTGGAAGGCAGAGCGATCAGATGATGTGTCAGGATCAAGGCCTGAATCACATCACACATCAGTTGATTGCATAAAAGCCGTTTATACAATCAGCAGATGCATCAGTGCAAAAGAAAAAAAAAAAAAAGATACTCACTTATGTGCTGATTACCGGCAGCTCCTGCAGCGGACTCTGATCCCGTCCGATCGCTGCAGCAGCTGCCGGTAATCAGGGATGAAGTCTCCTGACGCATCCGCTGACAGGTTAGCCGGCTGGGCGCCAGCGTCAGCCCGAGACTTACGATCAGCTGACGCGTCAGGTGACTGCATCAGGTAATCCATCGCCAGGTCCTTCATCCTGCAGGCATACGCACCCGGGGAGACTGCACACACCCTGAGCGACGGGACCGGGAGGAGATGGGAGCGGGCATGGCACCGGGAGTCTGCAGACAGGTGAGTATAACTTTTTTTTTTTTTTTTTTTTTTTTTACTGTTCACTTTTGATTTTGCAGCCGCTTCCACCTCCCGCCCAGACATGGCGCCGCACGGCAGCATACATGCACAGGACGGGAGGTGGAAGCGGCGGTGACGGTACCAGGAGGATTCACGCTTCTGTGTTTACTGACAGAAGGAATCCTCTTCCTGTACACGTCACTTTACTACCCACCTCCTGCGTTTATAGCTGCGTTTTTGGTCTTAGAAACGCACCAAAACGCACCTATTTGCGTTTCTCATTGCGTCTTTCAACATCCCATTGCACTCAATGGATGAAAAGCGCAGTGAAAAACGCGGGAATAATTGACATGCTGCGTTTTTGTGGCACCACAAAAACGCAGCTGAAAAAAAACGCTGTGTGCAGACAGCAAAAATGAAAATCCATAGACTTTGCTGGGGAAGCAAAGTCATGCAGTTTTCTGAGCGAAAACTGCGAAAAAACGCCGCGAAAAACGCACTTTGTGAACTTACCCTAAGCCAGTACATGTCCAGGCCTGACTGAAGTTTGCTACAGAGCATTTGGATTATCCAGAAGAGTATTGAGAGAATGTCATATGGTCTGATGAAACCAAAGTAGAACTGTTTGGTAGAAACGCAACTTGTTGTGTTTGGAGGAGACAGAATGCTGAGTTGCAGCCAAAGAACACCGTACCTACTGTGAAGCATGCAAGTGGCAACATCGTGCTTTGGGGTGGTTTCTCTGCAAAGGCACCAGTACATGAAAGAATGAATGGGGCCATGTATTGCGAGATTTTGAGTGCAAACCTCCTTCCATCAGCAAGGGCATTGATGATAAAACGTGGCTGGATCTTTCAGCATGATAATGATGCCAAGCACACTGCCAGGGCAAAGAAGGAGTGGCTTTGTAAGAAGCATATGAAGGTCCTTGAGTGGCATAGCCAGTCTCCCGATCTCGACCCCTTAGAAAACCTTTGGAGGGAGTTGAAAGTCCGTGTTGCCCAGTGACAGGCCCAAAATGTCTCTGTTCTACACTGTGTGCAGAATTATTAGGCAAATGAGTATTTTGATCACATGATAATTTTTATACAGTTTGTCCTACTCCAAGCTGTATAGGCTTGAGAGCCAACTACCAATTAAATAAATTGGGTGATGTGCATCTCTGTAATCAGGAAGGGTGAGATCTAATGACATCAACACCCTATATAAGGTGTTCTAAATTATTAGGCAACTTCCTTTCCTTTGGCAAAATGGGTCAAAAGAGATTTGACGGGCTCTGAAAAGTCCAAAATTGTGAGATGTCTTGCAGAGGGATGCAGCAGTCTTGAAATTGCTAAACTTTAGAAGCGTGATTACCGAACAATCAAGCATTTCATGGCAAATAGCCAACAGGGTCGCAAGAAGCGTTTTGAGCAAAAAAGGCGCAAAATAACAGCCCATGAATTGAGAAAAATCAAGCGTGAAGCTGCCAAGATGCCATTTGCCACCAGTTTGGCCATATTTCAGAGCTGCAACGTTACTGGAGTATCAAAAAGCATAAGGTGTGCCATACTCAGGGACATGGCCAAGGTAAGGAAGGCTGAAAAACGACCACCATTGAACAAGAAGGTAAAACGTCAAGACTGGGCCAAGAAATATCTTAAGACTGATTTTTCAAAGGTTTTATGGACTGATGAAATGAGAGTGACTTGATGGGCCAGATGGATGGGCCAGAGGCTGGATCAGTAAAGGGCAGAGAGCTCCACTCCGACTCACACGCCAGCAAGGTGGAGGTGCGGTACTGGTATGGGCTGGTATCATCAAAGATGAACTTGTGGGACCTTTCCGAGTTGAGGATGGAGTGAAGCTCAACTCCCAGATCTACTGCCAGTTTCTGGAAGACAACTTCTTCAAGCAGTGGTACAGGAAGAAGTCTGTATCGTTCAAGAAAAACATAATTTTCATGCAGGGCAATGCTCCATCCCATGCATCCAACTACTCCACAGCGTGGCTGGCCAGTAAAGGTCTAAAAAATAATGACATGGCCCCCTTGTTCACCTGATCTGAACCCCATAGAGAACATGTGGTCCCTCATAAAAGGTGAGATCTACAGGGAGGGAAAACAGTACACCTCTTGGAACAGTGTCTGGGAGGCTGTGGTGGCTGCTGCACACAATGTTGACCGTGAGCAGATCAAGCAACTGACAGAATCTATGGATGGTAGGCTGTTGAGTGTCATCATAAAGAAAGGTGGCTATATAGGGCACTCATTTTTTTGGTGTTTTGTTTTTGCATGTCAGAAATGTTTATTTTTAAATTTTGTGCAGTTATTGGTTTGCCTGGTGAAAATAAACAAGTGAGATGGGAATATATTTGGTTTTTATTAAGTTGCCTAATAATTCTGCACAGTAATAGTTACCTGCACAAACAGATATCCTCCTAAGATAGCCAAATCTAAAAAAAAAACACTCCAACTTCCAAAAATATTAAGCTTTGATATTTGAGTCTTTTGGGTTGATTAAGAACATAGCTGTTAATCAATAATAAAAAAAATCCTCTAAAATACAACTTGCCTAATAATTCTGCACGCGGTGTAGAGGATAGCTGCATGGAGGAATGGGCCAACATACCACCAAGGGTGTGTGCCAACCTTGTGAAGACTTACAGAAAACATTTGACCGCTATCATTGCCCACAAAGGATATATAACAAAATATCAAGATTAACTTTTGTTGTGGACCAAATACTTATTTTGCACCATAATTTGCAAAAAAAATCTTGCCAAATCAGCACAGGTGATTTTCTGGATTTGTTTTCTCATTTTGTGTGTCATAGTTGTAGTCACCTATGATGTCAATTACAAGAATCTCTTATCTTTATAAGTGGGAGAAGTTGCACAATTGGTGGCTGACTAAGGCTATGTGCCCACGCTGCTGATTTACCGCGGATTTTGCCGCGGATTTACCGCGGACTTTCCGAAAATCTGCAGCAGCGGCACTTCCAAGCCATTTCAATGGCATTTTGGAAATGCTGTGTCCATGCTGCGGATTTTTCCGCGGCGGATTTGCCGTGGATTTTGATCCGGAAAAATCTGCAGCATGTCAATTATTGTTGCGGATTTTGGGTATAGAATGGGGAAAAAAAAAAAAATCCGCGTCAAAATCCGCGGCAAATTCGCGGTAAATCCGCGGCAAAAATAAGGTGCGGATTTTCATGCAGAAAAATCCGCAGGTACATTCCACCGTGGACACATAGCCTAAATACTTTTTCTCCCCACTGTATGTTAATCGCTGTAGACTAGGAATTAATGACAGTCTTGTTCAGTTTGTGTAATCAAAGTAAGAAGATCATAACTATATATATATATATGTGTGTGTGTGTGTATGTGTATATATAGGCAATGGTTTTTGGAGGAATATATCAGACGTGACGGGATGCTTCCGTACCTCTCTGTAGTGTTTGTATGTTCTGTTTGTTTAGCATTCACCCCTCGCTGCAAAATACATCTATAATTGGCTGTTTATGAATTCGGCCCTATTGTGTTTTTGTGTCCTTGTGCCTCAGAGGAAAATTGGATTCCTGTTCCCAAGAGAAATTCTTCTAGAAACTGCTGCGTGTGATCTCGGTGTGCACAGCTCTAGCACATGAAGTCTTGTGTGTCTCCAGTACATGAGATATACATTTCTGGTGTGATCTCTCGTTCAGCCGCAGATATAGAATTGTTCTCTTACTGTGTGTAGCTCGGACTTTCCAGCCAGTACATCTCAAGGGTACGCATACATCGCATTGATACACAGCACTGATGCAACAGTCCATTTAGGCCATGATGACCTGTAAATGCTTTCCTCCCCACAGAGTGCAGCAGTCTAATGTCTTCTCCACCGACAAGATGAGACTGATCTCAGACATTTACTCATTCCCTTCATCCTGCTTCCCGCAATCACATAACCCTTCTATTTTACTTCTCTTGTCAGGTCTGACTTTGAAAAGGGCACACATTTATTCCAGGGATCTAAAAATAAGTAGTCTCTCCGCTGATTTATGTCCAGAATAATTATAAGGGTCACTACTCAGCATTACGTTCAGACATGCATTTCTGTTTTATTAGTACACACCGCCAAGGAGAGAACATGTCTAGGTTTTGGGGGTTTTTTTTCAATGATATTAACAGGTCTGTCAGATTAGTGACACAATGCACTTGAAACGGTATCAAGTCCTTTGTAAAGATGACCTCTAGTGTACTCACAAGGAGGACACACCAACAATTTACAAACTGATTTCACCCCAGAAATGTCCTATATTATGAAATTCAATTGATGCAGCTTTAATCTTTAAGTGGCCACTTTCAAAATGCTGGTGTAGCCATCAAATATTTGCCCACAGGGGCGTGCTAACATGCTAATGAGGCTGACTATCAAGGGAAGCAACGCCCTTGGGACTAGTCCCTGCACTCATTAGCATACGATAAAATCTTTAGAAATACTTTTTCTAAAGATCTCTATCTATGCTACCAGATGCAGGGATTAGCAATATGCACCCAGAACTGCTCGTGGTTCTGGGTGCATATTGGACCTGACAGGTTCCCTTTTAAACACTAAAAGAAAATCTGATACATGATTGGCTTCATTGTTTATTAGGAATCTGTCATCAGGTTTTTGCTATGTAATATGACAGCAGCATGATGTAGGGGCAGAGACCCTGATTCCAGTGATGTATCACTTCCTGGGCAGCTTGCTGCAGTTCTGATAAAATCTGCTTTTTCTACTGCAGATGTAGTGGATCTTTTGAATGCTGAACCTTGTATAACCCTGCCTACAACACAGATTGGCAGCATTCTGTGTACTCTGTACATTAGCAGAAAGCTACTAATAGATGGTCAGGCTGGGGTTACACAGAGCAGGAGTACTACGTAGCATGAGACAACTAGGCCTCTAGTGATAATCTCCTGCAGATAAACTACTTTTATTGAAACAGTCCATAGCCATTTAGACTATGTGCGCCCTAGGCATTTTTTGCGGCGTTTTTCAGGTGCGTTTTTGTACGTTTTTGGGCTCCAATCTGCATGACTTTGCTTCCCCAGCAAAGTCTATGACTTTTCATTTTTGCTGTCCGCACGCAACTTTTATTTTTTTTTAGCTGCGTTTTTGAGCTAAAAATAAAAAGACTTGTCAATTCTTTAGTTTTTTACCAGTGCATTTTTGCCATGGGTGCAATTTTGCGGTCAAAAGCGCAGCGTAAAAAAACCCACTTTCTGCGCACATAGCCTAAGTGAAACTATGGGAATCTGACTTCCTGCCTCTGATGCTTCCCAATTAAATGGCTAAAAACCTGCTGACAGATTCTTTTTGTCAATTATATTGAAAAGATACTGGAAAACTTAAATGGATTTCTGAGAATAGATTAAAAAAACAAACTCGACACATTGGTCTATGACCTGTCTGGCATTCAATACCAGCCCTAGTCATGGAGCTGCAATCATGAACAAAAAAAATAAGATACTCTATTTGGAAAAGAAAAGCCTTGCCCACAAATGGGAAATGGAAAATATTACACACAGTGGACTGCCCAGACTGGGAGAAGCCCTCTTTACAAGGCTCTCCACTCTTTTTTAGTAGGGGTCTTTCAGTACCTTTACAAGCCCTTAACGGTTAAAAAAGGATTACCGTATTTTTCGGACTATAAGACGCACCGGACTATAAGACGCACCCTTGTTTTAGAGGAGGAAAAAAAAATTAAAGTAAAAATATGTCATGAGACACTGATTTTACTGCTGACAGTGTTATGGCGGTAATAATATCCCCAAATTCTGTCCTCATATCCTCCATTCTAGGTACCTTCCAGGTATATATGGCCCCCATCGTGGAATATGTATGTTCCCCATCATTATATGTGTGATCCTCCAATCGTGTGTGTGTGTGTGTGTGTGTGTGTGTGTGTGTGTGTGTGTGTGTGTGTGTGTGTGTGTGTGTGTGTGTGTGTGTGTGTGTGTGCGTGAGTGTGTGTGTGCGCGTGAGTGCGTGCGTGCGTGTGTGCATATATAGGTTCATATATTGTGTGTGTATATAGGTTTATATATTGTGTGTGTATATAGTTATATACTGTGTGTGTATGTATATATGTATATAGTGTATATATATATATGTATGTATGTGTATATATATAATATATATATATATAATGTGTGTATATATATATATATATATATATATATATATATATATATATATATAATATAATGATCCAACCCAATCCAGGTGTACAGTAATGCCTTTATACTATATTATTTATTGCCTTACTTTTACAGATGTGATGGTCACCATGCTTCAGTTGTTTGATCCTGGCACTAGAGTCAAAGTCTCCCATATCTTGAGGACCTGCAGTGATGTAATGAAGAGGCAGGGCACTGTGCTGTTCTGTGCTGTTCTGGCCCACACCTCTTCATTACATCACTTCAGGTCCTTGTCAGCTACAGGAGACTTTGTTTCTAATGCAGAGGCAGGAGCAAAGTGAAAGTAGTGTGAGCACTCGGCTCAGAGGCTGTGCTGTGAAGGTATGCCGTGCTCTGGCCCGGACACTGCAGTGATCTGCACTTCCTCCGGGCCAGACATGACTGCAGCGGCCCCTGCTCCTGCCTCCTAAACAGCGGACACAGTCTCCCCAGCCGCTGCAGGAAGCCGGCGGCTGGAGAACCCACGTGTGTCCGCTGTTTATATTAAACTATTGATTTGTTGCTCCTCCACACCCGCTTCTAGGCACTGACTACAGAGAGAGGTTGCCGGGGAGCAGCTAATGAATATTCACTTACTTTAAGCTGTGGGCACACGTGGTTTCTCCAGCCACCGGCTTCCTGCAGCAGCGACCCTCCCTGTCTCCTGTGATCCCACTACATAGCGCTGACTCCCCACACCTCCCTACCCCGCAGGTACCCCGCTTTGATATTCAGACCATAAGACGCACCCCACACTTTCCTCCCAAATTTGGAGGAAAAAAAGTGCGTCTTATGGTCCGAAAAATACGGTATATCACGTAGAACCTTTGTAATAACTACATTTTTATTTCAAATGTTTGTAAAACTTTGAAGAAAATGTAATAAATTTTAGAAAAATTTAAAGAACATGGCAGTGAAAAATAAAGAAAACTTCCAAGCTATTTATCAAAAAGGGAATTTGTCACCAGGTTTTTTTCCCATCTAAATTGAGAAGCGCATAACGTCGAGACAAAACCCCTGATTTTAGCAGTGTGTCATTTATGGGGCTGCTTAGTGTAATTTCGGTAAACTCACTTTATTATCAGCAGGCGATTCACTAGAATGCTAGTAAACCTGCTGCTATGTAGTTCTCCATATTCATGAGCTCTGTATAACCCCCGCCCCCCCACCATTGAGTGTCATTTTTCTGCCTATGCACTGTGTACATAGTGTCAATCAGTGCTCTGGGCGGGTTTATAAAAAGCTCAGCACTCAGAGAACTGGTAACAGCCTAGTTAGTGATACATTGCTGGAATCAAGGTCTATGTCTCTCTGTGAGGCTGCTTTCAGATTTGGTAGCAAAAACTGAGTGACAAATTCCCTTTAAAGCCATAGTACTGTTACATACTGATTGCTGTGAATACAACCCCATTGAAAAGTCCGTAGTTTCTAGACTCCATCCATTACAATCTACTGGATTAGCACAGTGCTGCGTACATTTCTATATTCTCCTGAAAAGAGGTAAGGTACCTTTTATGTAGCTGCAAGGTGAAGACAAATACAACAAAGACCACCTATAGTATCGTGAGAGCCCCTCTTCCACTGGAAACAGTGTGTTGCAGATTGTTTCTCTCCCTTGCTTACTGAGTATATATCGCTCAGACTTTATATTCCAGTCATGTTCTAGTTGTGTATCGGAGCAGAGGTTGCCGTGTTTTTCAATGTTCCAGGTTAATGGGATGGTTCTTGTGGCACGGTCTTCATCCTTCCTGCCAGAGACACATTCCACTGGAATAGACTTTTCATTTTTATCTCTTCCTTTATCCCTCCTCGTAAAATGAAGCCGCATGCCATTAATTATAGCAGCATTTGTGTGATTGTTTTCATTTTGAACAGTCAGTGTGTGTCAAGGGTGAAGATTTGAGAATCTGTTCTTTCCGTAAACAAGTATCCCACTGATTTAATTGGTACTCTGATGGCAAAACGAGGTACTATGGTTGTGGCTGCCGACTGCTCATACTATTCACATTTTATTGTCTGCTCTTAAAGAGGAAATGAATATTGATAGGAAGTTTCTCTATGCATTAAACTAGGAAGGTTATTCTTAATATGACTTAAAGGGATTAACCCACAAAGTAAAGTTTAATCAATAGATCTTGGAAAAATAATAAGTTCCACAATTAGATTTGTTTAAAAAAAAAAATAAAAAAATTCCTGTGCTAGCTGAGATCTTGTAAATCTGCCCCTGCTATGCACTGTGTAATGGCCATGTGAACTGTACAGGTACATGGTCTGATCATGCCACAGCTCCTGAGCAGGGGAGGACGCAAAAGAATATACAGACAGTTCAGCATGGGTTCAAAGATGCTGCATTCTGTGAGGTAAAACATTTTCTTTAAACAGGCATGGAAATGTTTTACCCCACAGAAAGCATGCCCAGGAGCTGTTAAAAAAAAAAAAAAAAAAAAAAAAAAAAAAAAATATATATATATATATATATATATATATATATATATATATATATATATATATATATAATATAATATATATTTTTTATTATTATTATTATTATTATACATTTTATCTTGGCAGAGGTGCATTATTTTTTAACACATCCAATTGTGGGATTTTTCATTATTCTTTTAATTGATTGCATCGAACATTTTTGTGTTCTGTAGTCTATGCACTCATGAGTTAAAAGATGTTTTCTGGGGACTAAATAAACATTTGTTTTCAAAATGGTTACAATAAAAAAAAAAATAAAGGCATACTCCCCTTACTAAGCAAAGTTCTGACCCTGACCGGTTGCTTGCTGGTCCATCACTTCAGCAGGGGACCAGGCAATGTTGGAACTCAAGTGGTGGTGATGGGGGAGGTGAGTATTGCTGCTTTACATTATTTGAGCAGTTTATAAAACTCTCTATACTCCCCAGATCTTTTTTAAAAAGATCACTTATGCGTGAATGGATTTTGGCTTTTCATTGACAATGACAATACTTTCTGCACAGGTCACTGGAACTGTTGGATTCAGTCTTGATCCAGTAGAACTAATGATATTTTCTTGAACGTTGTAGGTGATTCATAAACACTTTTACTTGAAGCGAGCAGAGATCATGGCCCAGTGTGAGGACTGGATAGTAGATATTCAGCAATTCAGCAGTGACAAGCGTGTCGGCAGGACGATGTCACACCATGCCGCAGCATTAAAGGTAAGCTGTGTGAGCTCTCACTATTGACAGCTGTTGAAGAGTTTACGTATAGGACTTGTGTAAGTCCCTCAGAATTCCCCCTTGCATGATCAGCACATCCGTTCACCTGTTGATGCCGGGAGGTCCCGGGGGCTCCTCGGAGTACGTTTTGCGCACACAGCGACTTCCATGCAGCACCATACTTTGTGGCTCTGGAGAGAACAATTTATTACAATGACATGCTGACCATACTTTTCCTTCTGCTTTGTGTGCAGCGACATACGGCTCAGCTCCGAGAAGAGCTCTTAAAGCTCCAGTGCCCCGAAGGCTTGGACCCAGACACTGATGAGTCTACAGAAAAATGCCTTGCCACAGCAAGCTGCGAGGAGGCTTCATTGCACGAACAGGTCAAACCCAGCAGCAGTAAAGACAACCCTGGTGACTTCAAATTCTGAGCTGCATTGGCATGGACTTTTACACACACAGGCTTGAAGCACAGCCAAATATGTCCATATTTGTATGTAAGAAGCTAATTATGTAATAGTTAATGAAGCTAAAACTATTCTATGCCCTTAAGGTTATACAGATGAATTCAAGATGATCTTTTACCTGTAAAAGAGTGTAAACTTTTCCTTTTGTGCTTTTATTTTTTCAATTGTGAGAACCACTGATTGGTATGTTTAGCAAATGTAAACAAGAAAATGGTGAAATCACTGAAATAAGGGAAATATTCCTTACAAAAGAATGTTTACTGAATGAATTATTTTTCTTTTTTTTGTTTTTGTTTTTTTACTGATTGAGGGCGTTGTAACAAAGAATATATATTGGTCATTCTTATTACTATAACTATTTAAAGACTGCAAATTTTCACAGATTTGATAGGTTTTGGCCATACCTTCATTCTCATTGTTTTGATTTCTACAGGCAACTGCATTCTTCAATAAACTTTAAACAGACCTGCTCCCTAATAAAAGAATTGCTGGTACATTTTTATTTTTTTTTCTTTTAAGAATTAATTTACTATGGAAGAGACCTTAGAACTGGAGACTGCTCTTGTTAGACTGAATTTATCACAGTCTGTTTTATTTGATGCACATGAAATAAACGGACATGGTTTTACCTTCAGATCCTGCTTAGTTCTAGATTCATCCATTATTTTTTTTTTTTTTTAGCTTGTTCTGGAATGTATCACCAGATACATGACTTATCGCTGGTTGTGTGTTTTAATGATATTACAAATGGCAGTCACCATAAGCCCAGTTTCACCCATCGGAAATTCACGATCCAAGTATGGACCGTGATGTCCGGACCGGTTGAGGGTCTCCTAACCCAAACTGAAAGCTTCATAGTCACTTATGTGGTTTTTGAAATCTGGTCAGGAAATCTACTGCTGGTTTGGACACCATGGTCTGTACTTGGTGAATGCCAGATGTGTGAATCTTGCCAAATTGGTCACCAAGAACATGTGTAGATGCAGACATTATATAGTACATGTACTTATGTTCTGGTTAGTTTGCAAACATTTGTCTGGAGATATAAATGGGCATATCTAGCTATTTCTGCAAATAAAAAGTGGTGTAAGGTTTGCACTTCGATGTTATGTGACTACGTAGCACCATTGCTGCAGTTTAGCCACTTCTTATTTTGTGCAGAAATATGCTAAACTTATCAGCTCAAACACATGATGCAATCTCGTGAAAACTCATGCCTAATGAGTGTTTCAAGACACTATTGCACTGAGCATTCCATGGTCTGCATGGAAAAGAAATTGCTGCATTCACTATTCTGATCCACATTATGGACCAGAATAGTGCATTCAATAGGAAGCTGCTCATGTACCCGTCGGCAATGAGGACAATCACAGTCACATTTGTAGAGGTGACTGGCTTAATTTGTCATACAACTCTCTTTGTAGCCAGCATTACAGCTCTTGTGGTGATATATGACAATGACATACAGTATTGGTCAGGGGTTTGGATACACCTGTTTTCAATGTTCTTGTTGGAATGTTCACATTGTAGATTCAAACTGAAAGCAGCTAAATCACAAGGTACGCTCATGGAAACCAAACCAAAATGTGTGTTTAAATACCGTATTAGATTCCTCAAAGTAATAGCCTTTTACTATGATAGCTTTACCACACCCCTGGCATTTTTTCAAACCATTTTATCAGGAAGTCACCTGGAATTACTTTTCAACTGCCTTGAAGAAGTTCCCAGAGGTGCCGATCACTTGTTGGCTGTTTTTAACTTCACTCTGGAATCAAACTCATGCCAAAATATCTGTTGGATTTGAGTCAGTGTGAGTAGGCCATGTTATCTGACTTAGAATATAGAACTGTGCAGGAAAAGTGTAATAGGGTCTTACCAGATAACAAAATTGGTTAATAGTGAGGAACTCACCTAGTGTAGTTGTGCAAGTCACAACTCCTATATCAGCGACATATAAAAGCGAACAGCTGCAACTCAGAGTAGAGTAAAATCAGAAGGAACTGGGTATCTTGCCGTGCTATAACCACATCAGGATGTCATAAATTATTCAATGTCTTTATTATTAATGCACAGGTCAACGCGTTTTGGAGGTGGCAGCCTCCTTCCTCAGGACAACGGGCAAGAACATAAATAAGATTATGTTCTTGCTTGTTATCCTGAGGAAGAAGGCTGCAATCTCCAAAACGCGTTGACCTGGGCATTAATAATAAAGACATGGAATAATTTATGACATCCTGTTGTGGTGATAGCTCGGCAAGATACCCGGTTCCTTCTTCTGAATTTACTCTATCTGACTTCATCCATCAACTGTTTAGTTACTTAGCGAAGAGGTGTAGGATACAGATAGGATGGCATGCCATTACAACATGATGTGGTAGCAATGCTGTGTATATGTGCCTTAACTGTGGAATAGATCTCCAACAATGGTACCAACAACGTATCCCTATCACATTCCCTCAATGTTTCAAAGTGAGACACATGTAGAAACCATCGGCTCACGTTTTCTGTCTCTCACAAAGACACAGCAGTTAGTACCAAAGTTCTCAATTTTTGACTCGACAGACCATGGTACAGATCTTTACTAATCAAATGTCCAGTCATTGATATGCTTGGCCAAATACGTCTTCTTGCTTGCAGTTTCTCTGCAGTGGCTTCTTTTCTCGACCACAAAGGCATGCTTCTTGCAGAATCCTCTGCACAGTTGCTGTTGAGATATATCTACTAATTTGTGTATCATTTAAGAGGGTTGCTATCTCAGTTGCTGTCAATTGGGGGTTTCTGAGGCTGGTAACTGATTAACTCTGCTACACAAGTAATTCTTTGGGGTTTGTTTTTTTACTGGGGTGGTCCTTATGAGAGACAGTTTCATCAGAACATTTGATGGTATTGATGACTATACTTAAGAATACCTTCTGGGTTCTTAAAATTTTCCGGATTCACTGACATTCATATTTTAACCCCTTCACAACCTTTGATGTAAGTTTACATCATAGTCTGATGGAGATTCATGACCTATGACGTAAACGTAGGCCATGGCAATTGCGCAGGCACAGAAGCTATGTGACGCCCCTGGCTGTTTAACCTTCTAAATGCTGCGCTCTAACAATCGTAGCATTTGGGGGCTGGGAGAGGGAGTGCACTCCATCCCATGCGATCAGGACCCCTGCAATGTGGTCACGGCAACTCAAAGTCATCCTGACGTCTTTCGGGTTAGCCAACGATGGCAAGTGTCATAGAATATGCCACGAGCAAGATCAAAGACGCTTATGTGAGTCTAAAATTGACAAGTAGAATGTATTGCAATGCTTCTGAATTGCAATATATTATACCAGCAATTGGCGTAATAAAAGTTAATGTCCCATATAGGGACTAAGTAAGAAAGTGACCTGAAAAATTGAAATTGTAAAATTATTTAAAAAAAAAAAATGAAAATCATAAAATAAAGAACTAAATAATGAGAAAATACCAGTAAATATTTATGTACAAACAAAAATATACAAAAAAATACACACATTTGGTATTGTCACGTCCAGAAAAATCCGATTTATAACTAGTTAATCCCTTCAGTGACCACCATAAAAAATAAAATGCGTAGCAATAATCCTTTTATCCAGCTTACAAAAAGTGGAATAAAATGCAATCAAAACATCGTGAATAGAAACTGTATAGCTGAAAATGTCAAAACAAGCATTAATATGCCTTTTTCTATTTAGAATTTAAAAAGTTACATTTATTGTAACAAAAAAAGGAAATCTAAAACTGAAAACTGGCGCACTCCAGTAACTTTTTTTTTTCTTTCTTTTTTCACTAAATGTGTGTGTACATTAATGCCTTTACAACTGTGGACGTACGTCTTTGGTTGTCTCCCCGACTTTAAGGGGTACTTCACACACAGTGAGATCGCTGCTGAGTCACATTTTTTGTGACGCAGCAGTGACCTCATTAGCGATCTCGCTGTGTGTAACACTGAGCAGCGATCTGGCCCCTGCTGTGAGATTGCTCTTCGTTTTTTTTATTATTGCTCTCCCGCTGATAAGCACACATCGCTGTGTGTGACAGCGAGAGAGCAACGATCCTGAATGTGTAGGGAGCAGGAGCCGGCGTCTGACAGCCTGCGGTAAGCTCTAACCAAGGTAAACATCGGGTATCCAAGGTGGTTACCCGATATTTACCTTCGTTACCAGCCTGCGCAGCTCTCACGCTGCCAGTGCCGGCTCCTGCTCCCTGCACACGCTAAGCTAAGCGGTGTGCGCTGGTAACTAAGGTAAACATCGGGTAACCATACCTGATGTTTACCTTAGTTACCAGTGTCCGCAGCTTCCAGACGCCGGCTCCGTGCAAGCGCAGCGTCGCTTACACGTCGCTGCTGGCTGGGGGCTGGTCGCTGGTGAGATCTGCCTGTTTGACAGCTCACCAGCGACCATGTAGCGAAGCAGCAGCGATCCTGACCAGGTCAGATCGCTGGTGGGATTGCTGCTGCATCGCTAAAGTGTGACGGTACCCGAATGTGAGCTCATGTGCTGAGTTTGTATCTTTTTTGGCGGATCTGATCAGCTAACGTGCATCTAACAGGTGGGGGGTTGGATCTCCAATCTACCACACCTGTTTACTATTTAGATTGCGCTGTTAAACTCTGACACAGCACAAACTAACGCTATTTGACGCCGAGACTGGTGGCCCTGAGGAAGTGATTATATATATATATATATATATATATATATATATATATATATATATTTATATTTTATTTATATATTGCACACAAATGTGGACAGGTGCGTATCTGTGCGTGATGTGAAATATATGAGAAAAAAAGGAACAGTCACACACTGTGGAAAAACAACAAGAAATTCTACCTAAAAAATATAAATGGAGGTATTTAGAATATAAAAGTGGCCATTGTAATACTAGCCCAGCGCCCCTTCACGGCACCCTCCTTTGCTGGGTCCTACTCTAAACTGCATCTTTTCTGGGTTTTAAAAATCTACAAGTTCAGCAGGTGAACACAAAAAAGGCTAATGAAGTTGCCAGAAGCTAGAGTGCAAATCCAGCAAACAGAGCAGCACCACTCCCTGTTACATACGATATACAAAGAAACCAGAATGAAACTGGTTCCCTTGCTGGTTTCCCACGCTGGTACTAACCTGACTTCAAACTGGACTGGCAGAACCTTTACAAATATTATAAACCATTCAAAATAAAACAAAAAAAACACATTTAGAATCACCACGTTCAGTAAGTTACGATCTGTCAAAATATAATATAAATTAATCCAATCATTAAACTGCGTAACAAATATAAAAATGACAAAATTATATTTTTTGGGTCGCTACAACATTGCAATTAAATGCAATAGGCAATCAAAATATCGCATGTACCCAAAAATGGTATAATTAAAAATGTCGGCTCGGGACACAAAAAATATGCAAGCACTTAGCCCACTTTGACCCCTTCAGCCCGCGGGCACTTTCCGTTTTTGTGTTTTTGTTTTTTGCTCCCCTTCTTCCGAGAGCCGTAACTTTTTTATTTTTCCGCCAATCTTGCCATATGAGGGCTTGTTTTTTGTGGGACGAGTTGTACTTTTAAATGAAACCATAAGTTTTACCATATAGTGTACTGGAAAACCGCAAAAAAAATTCCAAGTGTGGCATAACTGCAAAAAAACTGTGGTGGCACAATAGTTTTTGGGATGTTTTTATTCACCGTGTTCACTATATGGTAAAACTGATGTGTGGGTGTGATGCCGGAGGTCGGTGCGAGTGTAGCCACCAAACATGTATAGGTTTACTTATATCTAAGGGGTTAAAAAAAAATTCACAAGCTTGTCTAATAAAAGTGGCGTACGTTTTGCGCCATTTTCTGAAACCCGTAGCGTTCTCATTTTTTGGGATCTTTGGCTCAGTGACGACTTATTTTTTGCATCTCGAGCTGAAATTTTTAATGGTACCATTTTTGCGCAGATGCTACGTTTTGATCGCCTGTTATTGCATTTTGCGTAAAACTTGCGGCGACCAAAAAACATAATTTTGGCGTTTGGAACTTTTTGCCACTACGCCGTTTACTAATCAGATTAATTGATTTTATATTTTGATCAGGCATTTCTGAACGCAGCGATACCAAATATGTGTATGTTTAATTTTTTTTTAACAGTTTAATTTTCAATGGGGTGAAAGGGGGGTGATTTGAACGTTTTAGTTTTTGTTTTTCTTTTTTTTTTTTAAAATGTTTTACTTTTTTTTTATTTTACTAGTCCCCCTATGGGGCTATAGCGATCAGCAATCCGATCGCTCTGCTCTATCTGCTGATCACAGCTATACAGCTATAAACAGGAGATATGATCACTTCCTGATTCATTCGGCTCCGGTCCGAGTTAAAACAAAAGTGACTCGTCATAGCTACAGGCGTCATCACATGACCCTGTGCTACCATGGCAACCACCAAAAGTCATGTGATCACGCACGTGACTTCCGGTGGGGGCGGCGGTAAGTTAAAATCATGGCCACACGTATTTACATCTCGCTGCCAGACTTTGTAAGGGGTTAAATGTTGCGAGTCGAAGCGATACCACTCATAACATGCAGGCATACATGTCAGCTGTTGAAAACCGCGGATAGACCCGTCAAGGGTCGTGAAGGGGTTAATAAAAAAAAATATGTAAAAACTATACGTGTTTGGTATCTACGACCTTGTACTAACCTGGAGAATCATACTGCCAGGTCAGTTTTACCATATATTGAACATGGTAAAAAAAAAAAAAACGAAAACAATTGTGGAATTGCATTATTTTTTATTTATTTATATTTTTTTGTAATTTCACCACACTTAGGATTTTTTTTATGCATTTTCCAGGACTCTATTTGGTAAACTGAATGAAGTCATTCAAAAGTGCAATTTGTCTAAAAAAAAAAAAAAAAAAGCCCTGATAAGGCAATATTGATGCAAACATTAAAAAAAAAGTTATGGCTCTTGAAAGAAGGAGAGGAAAATAAGAAATTGGAAAACTGAAAATCGCCCATGGGTGAAAGGGTTAATGTAGTAGTGCGAGTGTATTTATATACTCATCTACTGCCGCGGTCTTCGGGGGTCCAGGATCATTCTTCCATGCGACATCACTGTAATTCGGACTAGCTGGCTTGTTCTATGCGCTGCCTATGACCCGGACGTTAATTGTACAGTGAAAAGCCTATGGTGCCTTGTTCGAAAAAGAGACTTCTTGCTCATGCAGACCCGCAGCGTAACCTGGCCAGTCTGAAAAGCGTGACATCAGTGAGAAGCGCTGGGAACCGGAGACACTGGCGGTAGGTGAGTATATTCCCACTCACATTTTATATGCAGATATACACAATAAATAAAAAAAAGGTACTGGGAGTGCGTCTTTAAAATAGACTGGAGAGTTTTCATTTTAGTGCTTTGAATTGTGCTGACCCCTCTTATTGCTCTTGAAAATGTAGAAATATATTGCAAACTGCTTGTTTCCACACACAAGTACACAATTGATCAGGTGAATGGTAGCACCTAGTTTTCATTTTTTTTTTTTTCCCATATATTTCCAGGAAAAATGAAGCAAATAATCTTTTTTGATGGGTAATGCACATATATTAAAACGGTCATGGTAGAATCATTGCTGGAACTCTTGTCCTAAACCTTACCCTAAAGAGAAACTGAAAAATCAAGTGTCATGTACTATCTGCCTGGAATTTTTAAAAATGCATTTGATACATTACAATAATCTTGAAATAGTTCTTCCATCTGTTCGGTTAGTTTATCCATGCTTCACGGTAACCTGTCAACTACACTAGGCTGCCCCTTACTATTTTAACATGCATCGTTTCTAGTGACCTCTTTAACATTGCTTCAGAGCCATTTCATTCATTCATATTCACCCTACAGCAACTGGACAAGGAGAAATCATGTATTAATTCAAATGGTCTTGGTTTATGGAATGGACTAATGTCTCACCAGCAAGCTTCTTCTTGAATTTTTATGAGACTTATCCTTATATTTACCTTGTCTAAAACAGTAACTCTATAGCTAGGAAATGGTTCTAAATAGAAATTCAAATTTAAATCTGATATTCAATTTCATTTGGAGATATTATTTGGAACTATATCTCTATATAGAGTTTCTGTTATTATTACAATGTACGCATTTTACATAACTCACTATTTTCAGACAAGGACATGTATTCGATGACAACATATGCTATTAATGAAAATTGGATACAAACTGAAAGGACAAAGAAGCGCAAAATAGGGTGTTATCCAGATAACAGGTATTTAAATATGAGGAAACTGCTCTACTGGTGGTGAGGTGAAAAAGCAGAACACTTACAAGGGCTCAGAAACAAGGGTCCAGCTGCGGCAGCCCCGCAGGTTTGTAGATCCAACTTAGAAATGGAGATGTGGAGAAGTGGATATGCTAAATTGCTGGTGTCTCAACAGATAGTGTTAGAAAACACTTGAGAGAGTACCATTAATGCGGTTTTATTCTCAACATTACATGTCTCACTACTTGAGGAAAACCACATTAAGTGAGTACACTTTGAAACGCGTTGAGGAAACAATATTATTTATACTACTATTTTAAGAGTTTTCCGACACCTCTATCTGTTGAGATGCAAGCAGCACAACATATTTGCTTCTTCACATATAAGTACATCTCAATAAATTAGAATATCATCAAAAAGTTGATTTATTTCAGTAATTCAATACAAAAAATGAAATGCATGTATTATATAGTCATTTCAGCGTGATCTATTTCAAGTGTTTATTTCTGTTTAATGTTGATGAGTATGACTTACAGCCAATGAAAACCCAAAAGTCATTATCTCAGAAAATTAGAATATTATATAAAACCAACTGAAAAAATGATTTTAAACTCAAATGTTGGTGCTTACTGAAAAGTGTGTACGTAAATGCACTAAATACTTGGTCGGGGCTCCTTTTGCATGAATTACTGCATCAATGCGGTGTGGCATGGAGGCGATCAGCCTGTGGCACTGCTGAGGTGTTATGGAAGCCTATGTTGCTAGGATAGCAGCCTTCAGCTCGTCTGCATTTTTGGATCTGGTGTCTCTTGACAATAGCCCATAGATTCTCTATGGGATTTAGGTCAGGCGAGTTTGCTGATAAATCAAGCACAGTGATACTGTAGTTATTAAACCAGGTATTGGTATTTTTGGCAGTGTGGAGAAGTGCCAAGTCCTGCTGGAAAATTAAATTTCTATCTACAAAAAGCTTGTCGGCAGAGGGAAGCATAAAGTGCTGGAAAATTTCTGGGTAGATGGCTGCGCTGACTTTGGTCTTGATAAAACACAGTGGAACTACACCAGCAGATGACATGGCTGCCCAAACCATCACTGATCGTGGAAACGTCGCACTAGACCTCAAGCAGCTTGGATTGTGGCCTCTCCATTCTTCCTCCAGAGCCTGGGACCTTGATTTCCAAATGAAATGTAATATTTACTTTTATCTGAAAACAACACCTTGGACCATTGATCAACAGTCCAGTTCTTTTTCTCCTTGGCCCAGGTAAGACGCTTCTGGTGTTGTCTATTGGTCATCAGTGCCTTGACACAAGGAATGCGACAATTGAAGCCCATGTCCTGTATAAGTCTGTGTGTGTGTGGTTTCTCTTGAAGCACGGACTCCAGCAGTCCTCTCCTTGTGAAGCTCCCCGTAATTTTTGAATGGCCTTTTCTTAACAAGGCTATCAAGGCTGCGGTTATCCCAGTTGCTTGTGCACCGTTTTCTAACACACTTTTTCCTTCCACTCAACTTTCCATTAATCTGCTTGGATACAGCACTCTGAACAGCCAGCTTCTTTAGCAATGACCTTTTGTGGCTTACTCTGCTTGTGGAGTGTGTTAATGACTGCCTTCTGGATATGTCAAGTCAGCCGTCTTCCCCATCATTGTGTACCCTAATGAGCCAGACTAAGCTAAGGGACAAAATTGTTTTTTTTCAACCATAAACTTTTTATTGAATTGTAACAATAAAAATTGAACATACAAGTTATGGGTAGGGCAGCTATAAGTCCCCTTACTGGCAGCCAGACTGGCTTGCAAAGTCTCCTTAAGGAGAATAGTGTTCCCCCGTGGTCCCCCCCACATAGCTTCTCATGAGCCAGACCAGACACCCCATACTTTGCGCTACATAAAATCCTAAGTCATATGCAAAGGATTGTTAAAAATCCACTTCTGACTTTTAGGATCGCTACTTCCAATAGGTGGCGCTGCGCTAGAGTTTCTCTCCTTTCCTGGAGGGACAATTTGAATATTTCCTAGAGGGGCATGGCAGCTATAAGTCCCCTTACTGGCAGCCAGACTGGCTGTAGGCGTGCTGGCGTATAATACCATCTGTATAGAATTTTGCTTGATGTTTCTAAATAGTTGATACAGTGAGACATTTTTTTTGTGCATTTGGAAGGAGTAATCCCATTGTTCTTCCCGGAATTGAGTTTTCAAGTCAGTTTCCCATTTCTTCACAAAAGGTAAGGAGTGCAAGTTTCGTGTGTCATTCAAGGCCTCATACGCCTTTGATATCCCGCCTTTTGTGTCTTTGTTAACCTCAAAAAAAATGTTCATATGGTGAGACCAACTCCTGTTGGTCTGTTTTCACATTTGATAATAAGTGTCTAATTTGGAGGCATTTGTAAAAGTCCCTCTTGTTTACCCCAAATATGCTAACAAGGTCACCAAACGGTCTAAGTTCCAAGTTGTTCATGATGTCTCCTACCTTAGTTATCCCTTTTGAGATCCAATCCCCCAAGTCTATATTTTGGATCAAGTTACCAATAATAGTTATTGGGAGCTTATGTGTTCTCCTGGGGATTAATCTCTGCCCTATTGTCTGCAATAACCAAGTGTTTGCGCCCGCTCGTATTGTGGGGTGTCCTGGTAATTGCTCTTTTTTGGCCAAACGGAGGTGCCACATATGAGGCCATAGAGGGGTGTCCCACTATTTGTGCTTCCAATTTTACCCAGCTTTTGGGGAGTTCCCATCCCACCAGTATCTCAGTTGATCTAGCATCGTGGCTCTGTAGTATGCGCGTACACACGGGCACCCTAGCCCCCCTGATTTTATTGGCATGAACAGGAATTTTACCGATACTACTGATGTAATTCATTAAAGCTGACTGGAGCTTATTGAGGGTGTGCAATGGTATTTGAATAGGTAGGTTGCGAAAGTAATATAAGATTTGGGGTAGTACCATCATTTCTTTATCGTTCCTTTGGGAGACCCAGACCATGGGTGTTTAGCTTCTGCCTCCGGAGGACACACAAAGTACTACACTTAAAAGTGTAGCTCCTCCCTCTGAGCTTATACACCCCCTGGTAGCCAGTCCTAGCCAGTTTCTTGCTTTGTGACAGGAGGCATACATTCACACATGCATTCTCATCTGATTTGTTTGACTTTTGGAAAGAGTTTGAAGAAAAGCGGGTCCATGTCTGGACTCCCGGCATGTCCCTTCTCACCCCACTGTGTCGGCGGTGTTGTTAAGGTTGATTTACAAGGCTGCAGCCTTACATGCCGCGCTCCTTCACCATCCCTTCTGGGCTCTGGCTTGAAGTGGGAGCCAGCACGGTCTCCATGCCTGGCAGGAGTCCGGTCTCCATCCACAGCCCCTTGAGGATTCTGTTGGACCGGAGCACTCATCCCCAGGGACATGGCCCTGCGTCTCAGCAGCTAAGTACCTGAGACGTTTATGTTGGGGGGCCCGGTTCTTTATTGTAAGGGGAGAGTATGCTGTATGTGATTGTTTTAACTTTTCCGGCGGGTTCTCTAGCTTTTGCCTGAGAACCGCGCCGATGGTGCCTGCTTGTCGGCCTCGCCGCTTAAATTTAGGCCCCGGCTTCGCCCGAGGCCTAGTTTCATTTTCCTGCCCTCGCATGTCACTCATGCAGAGGGACAGGTTTCGGCTCCTCCCGGCGGCCGTTCTACACAGGGGAGGGACACTCCCCACTGCTGGGGCGTCCCTCCTTCCCTGCAGGTCTCTATAGCCCTCCAGTTCCCGCTCTTTTATAGGAACGCCCCTAGTCCCGCCCCCTCTCTTCGCTCCGGTATCCATTTCTCAGGCAGAGTTCACTCTGCTCTGGGACATCCTGCATTCTGCATCTCTGCTGAGGTGCTGCGCACTGGGGGACCGGGCTTCGGGATCTGGAGGGCACACAACACCGCGCTCAGCGGTCTGGTAAGCCACAGCCGGTCTCCGGTTGTGGACCTCTGTATATTCTCCCTGGGGTTCATTCTCTGCAAAGCCCCCACTCCAGCAGTATGTCTCACACAAAGAGCAAGGCTCCAAAGCTTTATTCTGCATGCACTGCATGTAAGCTCCTGCTGCCTGAGCCGAGCATTTATCCACCCTGTGATGGTTGCTCTAACTTGGCGGTGCCACAGCCTGGAGTCTCACCCCCAGTGGTCTCTCAGGCTGCTGCTGCACCTGTGACTGAACCCCCGGCCTGGGTAGAGTCCTTTTCTAGGTCCATATCCCAGTCATATGCTGAGTCCATGGGACTTTTGTCCAGGACTTTGATGAATATGCATCAGCCTCCCTCACAGGGTGCCTCTAATACTCTTGACAGAGGACTCCTATCCTCTGACCTTCGTCCATCAGAGCTCGCGGAGGATTCGTCATCTGATCCCAGACCCCGTCCTTCTAAGAGAAGGCGCAGGGTTTCCTCCCCCTCCCCATCCCACGGCTCTGTCTCAAGAGCTGACTCTCAAGATGATGAGGATGCCCTCACTGGGGGCTTGGAGGCTATGTATCCCATCGATTTCTCTGAGGGTGACTCAGATCTTAGTGATTTGATTGCTTCTATTAATTCTGTGCTGGATCTCAATCCGCCAGTGTCAGAGGAGCAACTCTCTTTGGCAGAAAAACATCAGTTTACCTTGCCTAAGAGAGTGAAGTGTGTTCTTTAACCACTCCAGTTTTCAGACCGCTGTGACCAAACCCAGGGCCTGTCCTGACAAACGCTTTCCAAAGCGTGGTCCTGATGACCGATTTCCATTTCCACCTGAGGTGGTCAAGGAGTGGTCTCACTCCCCAAAGGTAGACCCCCCGGTGTCTAGGCTCTCAGCCCGGACCGTTGTGTCGGTGGCTGACGGCACCTCACTTAAGGATTCCACTGACCGTCAGATTGACCTTCTGGCCAAATCTGTGTATGAAGCTGCGGGGGCCGCGTTTTCCCCAACTTTTGCAGCAGTGTGGGCTCCCTCACCAAGGAATCTATGCCTGAGATGGTTACCTTAACTTCTCAGGCTTCAGCTTTTTCATCTTATGCCATGTCTGCCATGCTAGAGGCTTCTCACTGCACTGCGGTGGCTTCAGCTAATTCTCTTGTTATCCGCAGGATTTTGTGGCTTCGAGAGTGGAAGGCAGATGCTTCTTCCAAGAAGTTTCTTGCTGGGCTCCCTTTTGCTGGTTCACGGCTGTTTGGTGAACAGCTGGATGAAATCATTAAAGAAGCTACTGGCTGGAAGAGTACTTCCATGCCACAAACCAAGACCAGGAAACCCGCCCAGGGTAGGAATCAATCGAGGTTTCGTTCCTTTCGTTCCTCCAACTGGTCATCCTCTAAGCCTTCCGCCTCGTCCGCTAACTCAGCCAAGGATCAGAAATCCAACTGGCGCCCAAAAGCGCGTCCGCAGAAGACCGCAGGAGGTTCTGCCACTAAGGCAGCTTCCTCATGACTCTCGGCCCGTTCCAGCCACGTCCTTAGTCGGTGGCAGGCTTTCCCACTTTGGCGACGCTTGGTTAAAGCAAGTCTCTGATCAGTGGGTGAGCGACATCATATCTCACGGCTACAGGATAGAATTCTCTTCCAGCCCTCCAAACAGATTTTTTCTCTCAACTCCCCCCTGCTCCAAGGCCGCCGCCTTCTCGCAGGCCGTGGCGTCCTTGCAGGCAAACTAAGTGATTGTCCCAGTTCCCGCTCAGAAACGGTTCAGAGGTTTTTACTCAAATCTCTTCCTAGTTCCAAAAAAGGACGGTACCTTCCGGCCCATCCTGGATCTCAAGCTTCTCAACAAGCATGTCCGGGTGCGGCATTTTCGCATGGAGTCTCTGCGATCAGTCATTGCCTCTATGACCCAAGGGGAGTTCCTGGCGTCCATCGACATCAGAGATGCCTATCTACATGTGCCAATTGCAGTGTCACATCAGCGTTGGTTACGTTTTGCGATAGGAGAGGATCATTTCCAATTCGTGGCTCTCCCCTTCGGGTTAGCCACGGCCCCTCGGGTATTCACCAAGGTCATGGCGGCAGTGATTGCGGTCCTGCACCTCCAGGGGTTAGCAGTGCTTCCTTATCTGGACGACCTTCTGGTCAAGGGTACATCCAGTGCAGACTGTCAGCGGAGTGTTTCACTCACTCTCGCCACCCTAGCCCAATTCGGGTGGATTGTCAATCTGCCCAAATCCACTCTGACTCCGACCCAGAGTCTCACGTACCTAGGGATGCAGTTCGAGACTTTGCCGGCACTTGTGAAGTTGCCCTTAGACAAACAGCTGTCACTCCGGTTGGCGGTGCGCTCTCTCCTGAGGCCCCGCCGTTATACCCTCAGGCGTCTGATGCAGGTGCTGGGTCAAATGGTGGCCTCCATGGAGGCGGTTCACTTTGCCCAGTTCCATTTGCGTCCTCTGCAGCTGGACATTCTCCGCTGTTGGGATAAGCGGCCTTCCTCCTTACAGAGGTTAGTGGCTCTGTCGCCACGGACCAGGAGCTCTCTTCAGTGGTGGCTTCGACCCCTCTCCCTGTTCCAAGGGCGCTCCTTCCTGACTCCGTCCTGGGTGATTCTCACCACAGATGCCAGCCTATCCGGCTGGGGAGCGGTACATCTCCACCACAAAGCACGGGGCACTTGGACTCCGTCCGAGTCAGCCCTTTCAATCAATGTGCTGGAAACCAGAGCTGGGCTTCTAGCTCTCCTAGCCTTTCACCACCTGTTGGCGGGCAGGCACATTCGAGTCCAGTCAGACAACGCGACAGCGGTTGCCTACATCAATCACCAAGGCGGGACACGCAGCCACCTGGCAATGTTGGAGGTCCAACGCATTCTTCAATGGGCGGAGGACTCCAAGTCCACCATATCCGCAGTCCACATCCCTGGCGTAGAAAACTGGGAGGCAGATTATCTCAGCCGTCAATCCGTGGACGGTGGCGAGTGGTCCCTGCACCCGGCAGTGTTTCAGTCTGCCGCAAGTGGGGCACTCCGGACGTGGACCTAATGGCATCCCGTCACAACAACAAGGTTCCGGTTTACGTGGCTCGCTCCCACGATCCTCAGGCCTTCGCCGCGGACGCTCTGGTTCAAGACTGGTCCCAGTTTCGTCTGTCCTACGTGTTTCCCCCTCTAGCTCTCTTGCCCAGAGTCCTGCGCAAGATCAGAATGGAGGGCCATCGAGTCATCCTCATTGCACCAGACTGGCCCAGGTGAGCTTGGTATCCGGACCTGCTCCAACTGTCCGTGGAGATGCCGTGGCATCTTCCGGACTGTCCAGACCTGCTCTCGCAAGGTCCGTTTTTGCGCCCGAATTCTGCGGCACTCAAATTGACGGCGTGGCTCTTGAGTCCTGGATTTTGACGGCTTCTGGTATTCCTCCTGAAGTCATCTCCACTATGACTCGGGCCCGTAAGTCTTCCTCCATCGAAGATCTATCACAGGACTTGGAAAATTTTCCTGTCCTGGTGTCGCTCTTCCGGCCATTCTCCTTGGCCATTCTCGTTGCCGACCCTTCTGTCTTTTTTACAGTCCGGTCTGCAGCTAGGACTGTCCCTCAACTCTCTCAAGGGACAAGTCTCAGCTCTATCAGTGCTGTTCCAGCGGCGTCTCGCCCGGCTGGCTCAGGTCCGCACCTTCATGCAAGGTGCGTCTCACATCATTCCGCCTTATCGGCGGCCCTTGGATCCCTGGGACCTTAACTTGGCCCTCACGGTATTGCAGAAACCCCCTTTCGAGCCCCTTAGGGCGGTTTCTTTGTATCGTCTTTCTCAAAAGGTGGCCTTTCCAGTTGCCATAACTTCTCTCAGGAGAGTCTCTGATTTGGCTGTGCTCTCCTCGGAGTCACCTTTTTTGTTTCTTCACCAGGACAAGGTAGTTCTCCGTCCGACCCCGGACTTTCTTCCTAAGGTGGTCTCTCCCTTCCACCTTAACCAGGATATTTCCTTGCCTTCCTTCTGTCCGGCCCCTGTTCATCGCTTTGAGAAAGCGCTGCATACTCTATATCTGGTGCGTGCTCTCTGGATTTATGTGTCTCGCACCGCTGCGCTTAGGCGGTGCACCTCTCTTTTTGTGCTAAACACAGCGCGGCGCAAGGGTCTCTCTGCTTCTAAGCCGACCTTAGCCCGTTGGATTAAATCGACCATTTCGGACGCCTACCAGAGTACTCAGGTGCCTCCCCCGCCGGGGATCAAAGCACACTCGACCAGAGCTGTCTGTGCCTCTTGGGCTTTTAGGCACCAGGCTACGGCTCAACAAGTCTGTCAGGCTGCCACTTGGACTAGCCTGCATACCTTTTCGAAGCACTACCAAGTGCATGCTCATGCTTCGGCAGATGTGAGCTTGGGCAGACGCATCCTTCAGGCGGCTGTCGCCCACTTGTGAAGTTAGGCTCCGCCTACTTCTTAGTTTTTTCTGTTTATTCCCACCCAGGGACAGCTTTGGAACGTCCCATGGTCTGGGTCTCCCAAGGGAACAATAAAGAAAAAGAGAATTTTGTTACTTACCGTAAATTCTTTTTCTTATAGTTCTGTATTGGGAGACCCAGCTCCCTCCCTGTTGCCTGTTGGCAATTTTCTTGTTCCGTGTGTTATCACCGGCTGTTGTCGTGGACAGAGTCTCCGGTTGTTCCGGTTCTTACTCGGTTCTACTTGTGGGTGGCTATTCTCCTTCAGCTTTTGCACTAAACTGGCTAGGACTGGCTACCAGGGGGTGTATAAGCTCAGAGGGAGGAGCTACACTTTTAAGTGTAGTACTTTGTGTGTCCTCCGGAGGCAGAAGCTAAACACCCATGGTCTGGGTCTCCCAATACGGAACTATAAGAAAAAGAATTTACGGTAAGTAACAAAATTCTCTTTTTTTACCACTGATATCCGGCCTAACCAGGATATCATTTCCTTGGGGAATGGTTGTATTTCCTTATGGATATTTTGAAATAGATGTGCATAGTTTATTTTCCCCAGGTTTTTGATCGGATAAGTTAATTGAATCCCTAGGAATTTTGTCAGCCTTCCAAGTCAGTGGATATTGTTCCATTAGTTTCTGTTTTGTGGCCTGTGGGATGCCCATATCAAGAATTAAACATTTACTTAAATTAATTTTATAATAGCTAGCTTGCCCGAATTGGGTAATTATTCTAAATATATGGGGCAGGGAGACCTCAGAGTTTGTGACGCATAGTATGACATCGTCATCAAATAGGCCTATCTTGCTCTCCAAGGTACCCACGCTAACCCCGGAAATTTCTCCCTCCATTCTTATGGCCTGGGCAAATGGTTCCATCAATAGAACGAATATCAGGGGGGAGAGAGGGTACCCCTGCCTCGTTCCATTTTTAAATCCTGGGGACAGATACCGGTTTGTATATACCTGGGCCGAGGGCCTAGAATATAGTGCCAAAATGGATGATAGGATGGATCCCTCAAAGCCTTTAAGCGTCCTTTCCATGAATCCCCAGTGGATTCTGTCAAACACCTTCTCCGCGTCTAATGCTAGGAGTAGAGAAGGCGTTCAACTCCCCTCCACCTCAGCAATTAGGTCATTGGGGCGTCTGTTTCCGTCACTGGTCTGCCTATTTTTGAGAAATCCAACTTGGTCCCAGTGGATTAGCTTGGGAAGGATGTGCAAGAGCCTTAGAGACAATGCTTTAGCATATAATTTGACATCCGTATTTAATAATGAAATTGGCCAGAAATTTGCTGGAGTGTCTGGGTCCTTTCCTGGTCTTGGGCAGGGTAATATGAGCGTTCAGCATTTCTACTGGGAAGGAACTATTCTTGGTGACCTTGTTGAACACTCTCACAAAGTAAGGGGAAACTGAGTTTTTATACTTTTTATAGTAGTCGTTTGGGATTCCGTCTGGTCCTGGGACCTGATGTCATTTCAGGGTATCTATAGCTCTATGGATTTCCAATATTGTGAGTGCCTGGGATAGCGTTTCCTTCTGTGCAGTTAATGTTTGTAAACTTACTGATTCTAAAGGCTGCTTTACACCTTACGATATCACATACGATATCGTATGCGATCGTACCCACCCCCATCGTATGTGCGGCACGTTCAATTTGTTGACCGTGTCGCACAAACTATTTCCCGTCACACGTACTTACCCTTCCATACGACCTCGATGTGGGCGGCGAACATCCACTTCCTGGAGTGGGAGGGACGTTCGGCGTCACAGCGACGTCACGTGGCAGCCGGCCAATAGAAGCGGAGGGGCGGAGATGAGCGGGACTTAAACATCCTGCCCACCTCCTTCCTTCTGCATTGCCAGCGGGAGCCGCGGGACGCAGGTAAGATTTGTTAATCGTTCCCGGGGTGTCACACACTGCGATGTGTGCTGCCTCGGGAACATTTAACAACCCGACGTGCAATTTTAAGGAAATGAACGACGTGTATGCGATGAACGGTTTTACGTTCAATCGCAATTGCACGTATCTGTCACACGCTACAACAACACTAACAATGTCGGATGTGCGTCACTTATGACGTGACCCCGCCGACACATCGTTAATTTGTTGTAGCGTGTAAAGCCCGCTTTAGAATGTCCCTATTTCTGCGTCACTTGGTTGGTGGGTTCGATTGTCTCCTTTTAAGTTGTATAGGGTTTCATAATATTTAGCAAATTCGTTTGCAATTCGCTGAGGATCCTTGTTGGGCCCAATTAAGTATGGGATACTGGATTTTGCTGCACGTATTTTTCACCTGTTTAGCCAACAGTTCCCCGGATTTATTTCCTTGCCAATAGTATTTAATTTTGAGTTTTTTGAGGGCCTGCTCGTATGTGTGTGTAAATTAAGCTCGTGTAGCTGTTTGTGTAGATCTGAGATCTCCACCGCTCTTGTGGGTGAGTAGGATTGTTTACTTATTGTAAACTCCTCAGCTTGGTTTGGATATAATTTACTGCCGTTTGCGTACCTTTTTTTTGTAATAACAGGCCTGTTTTATAAAATGCCCCCTTATGAACGCCTTGTGTGCACACCATAGTGTTGTGTCCGATACTTCTGTTGTCATTTTGTGCAAAATAATCATGGATGGTTTGCTGCATTTGTGGTGCGTAGGTAGGCTGGTTCAGGATATAAGTATTGAGCCTCCAGATTGGAGATCTATCTGTTTCATGCTTCTCCTCTTCTTCCAAAATGATGGGAGCATGGTCGCGCCAAGTGATATTTCCTATTTTGGCAGCTAACACTCGTGGAATTCCTGTTTTATCGACTAGAAAAAAATAAATTCTTGTGTAGGTATTGTACGGGTGTGAAAGAAACTTGTAATCTCTTGTGGATGGGTTCTTTAGTCTCCAAATGTCGTATAATTCATGTATCTGAAACTGTTTTGTAAGTGGGCTAGGGTTGAGTTTTTGTGATCTAGATGTGGAATCCATGTTTGGCCACAACGCTACTTTGAAATCCTCTACTAGTAGGCCCTTTTTGACTTTGGCTTTTACTATCGTTTTCTTAATGTGAGTGTATTGTCCTTTGTTAGGGGCGTATACGGTTACCAGTGTGTATGGGATATTAATTAAACATTGCAATATAATGCATCTTCCATGAGGATCTATAATTTGGTTTGTTTGAGAGAAGGCCACTGAATCGCTTATTGCGATTGCCACCCCTCCTTTTTTTCTATCCGCCGGCGCCAGGATCACATGCAGGAATCTTTTATGTTTTAATCTACTCGTGTCTTCACTGTTTAAATGAGTCTCCTGTACACACAGTATGTCTGCATTGTTCCTCAGTGCCTCTTTCCATAATTTTGACCTCTTATATGGAGAATTTAGGCCTTTAGCGTTTATAGATATGAATTTAATTACCATCTATACATTTTGTCATGATTGCTGAGTGTCTCTGCTGAGTGTCTCTGCTGTGTATATTTTGTCCCTCTTTTCTTGTGTGAACTGGTGGGGCAGACCGTTTCAATTTCATACTCGTTTTCCGCGTTGCTTCCCATACGTTAATTTCTTGCAACCTGCTGTGCGTATTTTGTCCCTATTCCTATATATGGGCCTATAGAACAGTGTCACACATACAATATACTCATCCAGGTCACTGGTGCTCACGTCCATTGCTTGTTCAAATTGCTTCTGGCCCCCCCCCCCTTTCCTTCCCTATAGTTCCGACTGGAGAATACAGCCACTGTGGATAAAGAAAAAAATAAACAAACACAAATAACAATTAAACAAGTAACTTTGCTCTCAAGAGCACAAAAATAGGGCGCCCGTGTGGGCTTCCTATCACGGGTATCAGGAGCCCAGCAGAGGCCGAACAAACCAGATGTGGCTGGGCTCTGACATGTTTCCCAAAAATGGACCGAAAAAAAGCAGAGTACCGGATCCAGAAAAAAGCAGAAAACAAAACCATAAAAAGTAAGAAGAAAAAAAAGAGTTCAAAAAGGTTTTAGGTAAGTTCTCAGTATGGAGAAAAAAACAAAGTAAAAAAATCCAGGTAGAGGGTCCATGTCCAAGTCCCGATATCCGTATCAAATGGGGTCCTGCCATAAGTGACCCCCGACTTCCTCAGACCCGGACTGTCTTTCCAAAAAAGGGGCTTACTGCTCTCAGCCTATATATCCATGCTAGAGGTGGGGAGACAGAAGGCGCAAATAGGGTCTTATCCGATAAACCAGAGACGACAGAAAGTTATGGTAACACTCACCTGATCAGGTTGTGCCAGTCGCAACTCCTGAAATCGCATGTGAGTGTCAGCTTGGTTAGAAAGCAGCGGCCCCGTGAAACAGCAAAAATCATATATGAATAGGAAAACGGGTTTAAGCCGCGCTGAAAAACCACTGGTGCAGGATTAATAAAGAAGTTTCTTTTTTATTTCAGCATTTCCAACGCGTTTCAGAGACTGGAACCGTCTCCTTCCTCAGGGAAAAAAGAAATCATGCAGCTGTCTAACAGACAAGTGTTATAAAGGAGAATGGAGACTGCCACGTTGACAGCCATGACGTCATCCACCCACTCTGCCTTCAGGGCAATGACTCATAGACACGTGGAGAATATACAGAAAAAAAACCACAATTAAAAACAACGAAAAGTTGTAAAATACAAATTACTGCATGCAAATGAAAATAAAAATATACATTTTTAAAAAAATTTTTAAAACAAGTCTTTCGTGGTCCATTTTTGACATATAGAATTTAAGATCTACAAAAAAAAGGGGGGGTTAAAATGGAAAGGTACGAACCTATGGCCAAAAACTAGTATGCATGGGGATTAAACCACCAAACCATTCCTCCAAATGTATCTGGTTGGATTGGTGGAAATGGGGATGGAATGACATGAAGTGGCACAAAGAGATCAATTGATGAAGGCAAACGCCCTTAAGGCATGTGAAAATGTAATGAATTTCCATGTATATATAAACTGTAGAATTGTGCAAGTACAAAACGTGACAATTTGTTAGATCCATTAGATGCATCAAGCTTTCCTGCTTGGAAGGGTCAAAATGAACAATTTGACACAAAAAGGGGCTGATGTTAAAAGATCTGACATGAAATGGAAAGAAACCGCATCTATAGAAGGGAGCAAGTGCCAGTGGAGACGGGGTGAAATAAGTTCAGACCGTGGGAAAAAATCAACTGCGCAAGCGCATGGAAGGGATATAACCTTGCCGGGGTGAGAAAAGTTCAGACCGCAAGGAAAAGTGCTCAGTGGCACAGAGTGGAACGTGAATATACCAGTGAAAACACTGTGCAAAGGTGGAGGGTGTTCGTGGCTAATAATTAAACTGATACAATTGTCGGGAAGAGTGAAGGATCCCAAATGGGGGTAAAATACTTATGGAAATAAAACACTCCAAAAAAAAGGGGGGTTTTTTCACCAAGATAAAGAAAAAAAAAAAAAAAAAAAAAAAAAAAAGGGGGTGGAAATCATGCGGGGATGAGGAGTACATGAAGCTGACGGAAATGCCGGCATTTCTATATAGGAGAGGAGTCAGGAGAAAAAAGGAAGGTCCGGATGTGTTTATAAATATTTAGGAAATATTAAGAAAAATAAAAATATTACATATAAAGATGAAGATTCATTAATACCGATTATTATTATCTTTTGAATTTATTTAAAAGGAAAAGTATTGAATATTAATAGATTAATACTTTAAAATTGAAGCGAAAAACACGCTGGAAAAATGAAACTAACGAATCATAAACATATGTTAAAAATGTAAAAATTACAAATGGCTTGCCAAAGGCACTGTGGAGGACAAAGTCCCCTTTACTCATAAGAAAGGATGTTTGTCCCTTTTTACATTGAAATGTGGCTATTCACAAAATTGCACCATGACCGATTTTTAAAATTATAAAAGTATGAAAAAAAACCCTTACCCGTAGGTTTGGATTACAAATATCTAGGGGCGGTTTGCATTGCCAGGGCTATAAAAAGACTAAAACAGACCATAAAACACTGATTTTAAATAGAGTAAAAAGCACCAACAACAGACATAAAAGTATTGGACCGCACTTTGACATGGATGTAAAATTATGAATTAATAAATTAATAAAATAAATCGGAGACTTCGTTAAGGCCAAATGGTTTCAGGGTATTTAATTTATAAATCCAGAAAGTCTCTTTTCTGCTGAGGGTTTCAGCCCTATTGTGTACAGCAGGGTCAATCTGTTCAATTGGTGTAACTTTAAAATCAGGATTTTTATTATGCTGTATAACACAATGTTTAGAAAGGCCATGTAAAAGGAAGCCCGTTTTTATATTGTGGCGATGCGAATTTAATCTGTTGTGTAGTGCTTGGCTCGTTCTGCCCACATACTGTTTGCCGCATATGCAATCAACCAGATAGATAACAAAATTTGATTGGCATGTCAAATGATTTTTTATCTTAAAAGATTCCTTCCCATTGGATGCGCAAAAAGAAGTTCTCCCATGGTGAATGGTTTTACAACACAAGCAATTTCTGGAGCCGCATCTAAATACACCCACTGGGGCTGAAAAAGAGTTTTTTAAGGTGGGTTTAGACCTTAATTTGCTGGGTGCTAATATATTTTTAATAGTGGGTGCTCGTCTGAATGTCACACCCGGGGAGGGAGGGAGTCCTATACTTCCTCCCTCCCCGGGTGTGACATTCAGACGAGCACCCACTATTAAAAATATATTAGCACCCAGCAAATTAAGGTCTAAACCCACCTTAAAAAACTCTTTTTCAGCCCCAGTGGGTGTATTTAGATGCGGCTCCAGAAATTGCTTGTGTTGTAAAACCATTCACCATGGGAGAACTTCTTTTTGCGCATCCAATGGGAAGGAATCTTTTAAGATAAAAAATCATTTGACATGCCAATCAAATTTTGTTATCTATCTGGTTGATTGCATATGCGGCAAACAGTATGTGGGCAGAACGAGCCAAGCACTACACAACAGATTAAATTCGCATCGCCACAATATAAAAACGGGCTTCCTTTTACATGGCCTTTCTAAACATTGTGTTATACAGCATAATAAAAATCCTGATTTTAAAGTTACACCAATTGAACAGATTGACCCTGCTGTACACAATAGGGCTGAAACCCTCAGCAGAAAAGAGACTTTCTGGATTTATAAATTAAATACCCTGAAACCATTTGGCCTTAACGAAGTCTCCGATTTATTTTATTAATTTATTAATTCATAATTTTACATCCATGTCAAAGCGCGGTCCAATACTTTTATGTCTGTTGTTGGTGCTTTTTACTCTATTTAAAATCAGTGTTTTATGGTCTGTTTTAGTCTTTTTATAGCCCTGGCAATGCAAACCGCCCCTAGATATTTGTAATCCAAACCTACGGGTAAGGGTTTTTTTTCATACTTTTATAATTTTAAAAATCGGTCATGGTGCAATTTTGTGAATAGCCACATTTCAATGTAAAAAGGGACAAACATCCTTTCTTATGAGTAAAGGGGACTTTGTCCTCCACAGTGCCTTTGGCAAGCCATTTGTAATTTTTACATTTTTAACATATGTTTATGATTCGTTAGTTTCATTTTTCCAGCGTGTTTTTCGCTTCAATTTTAAAGTATTAATCTATTAATATTCAATACTTTTCCTTTTAAATAAATTCAAAAGATAATAATAATCGGTATTAATGAATCTTCATCTTTATATGTAATATTTTTATTTTTCTTAATATTTCCTAAATATTTATAAACACATCCGGACCTTCCTTTTTTCTCCTGACTCCTCTCCTATATAGAAATGCCGGCATTTCCGTCAGCTTCATGTACTCCTCATCCCCGCATGATTTCCACCCCCTTTTTTTTTTTTTTTTTTTTTTTTTATCTTGGTGAAAAAAACCCCCTTTTTTTTGGAGTGTTTTATTTCCATAAGTATTTTACCCCCATTTGGGATCCTTCACTCTTCCCGACAATTGTATCAGTTTAATTATTAGCCACGAACACCCTCCACCTTTGCACAGTGTTTTCACTGGTATATTCACGTTCCACTCTGTGCCACTGAGCACTTTTCCTTGCGGTCTGAACTTTTCTCACCCCGGCAAGGTTATATCCCTTCCATGCGCTTGCGCAGTTGATTTTTTCCCACGGTCTGAACTTATTTCACCCCGTCTCCACTGGCACTTGCTCCCTTCTATAGATGCGGTTTCTTTCCATTTCATGTCAGATCTTTTAACATCAGCCCCTTTTTGTGTCAAATTGTTCATTTTGACCCTTCCAAGCAGGAAAGCTTGATGCATCTAATGGATCTAACAAATTGTCACGTTTTGTACTTGCACAATTCTACAGTTTATATATACATGGAAATTCATTACATTTTCACATGCCTTAAGGGCGTTTGCCTTCATCAATTGATCTCTTTGTGCCACTTCATGTCATTCCATCCCCATTTCCACCAATCCAACCAGATACATTTGGAGGAATGGTTTGGTGGTTTAATCCCCATGCATACTAGTTTTTGGCCATAGGTTCGTACCTTTCCATTTTAACCCCCCCCTTTTTTTTGTAGATCTTAAATTCTATATGTCAAAAATGGACCACGAAAGACTTGTTTTAAAAATCTTTAAAAATGTATATTTTTATTTTCATTTGCATGCAGTAATTTGTATTTTACAACTTTTCGTTGTTTTTAATTGTGGTTTTTTTTCTGTATATTCTCCACGTGTCTATGAGTCATTGCCCTGAAGGCAGAGTGGGTGGATGACGTCATGGCTGTCAACGTGGCAGTCTCCATTCTCCTTTATAACACTTGTCTGTTAGACAGCTGCATGATTTCTTTTTTCCCTGAGGAAGGAGACGGTTCCAGTCTCTGAAACGCGTTGGAAATGCTGAAATAAAAAAGAAACTTCTTTATTAATCCTGCACCAGTGGTTTTTCAGCGCGGCTTAAACCCGTTTTCCTTTAGCCTATATATCCAGAAAGAGAATCCCAAAGGGCTCCTCTGAAAAGGGTTAACTAGCAGAGTTCCTCTCCACTTTTCCATACTCTATTCCATGAGACAAAAACATTTCCTCGTTGTACAATGTTCACGCTTGGGACCATTCTTCTAAGATTGGTCGTGGTAGTGGATTTCTTTCTTGGCTTTCCCTAGCATTGGAAGGGAGATTCCATTCCTTGCAGAGGCTGTTCACCACATGTTTGTGCCCATCTTTTGTGATTACCCGCTTCACTGGGAACCCCCATTTGTATGGGATTTTATGATCACTCAGGATCCCTGTGCATGATGAAATGCTCTCCTGCATGCTAAGGTGAATGCTGATAAATCCGCATCTATAGATATGTCCTTAAAGCGGTCGGGCAGAGACGGCGGGTTCCGAGCAGCCTCAATTACTTTCTCTTTTATGTGAATAAAGTGGATTCTAACTATAACGTCTCTTGGTATCGCAGCTCGGAGATGTTTTGGCTTAGGAAGCCTGTGGGCTCTATCCATAATCAAATCAAGCTGTGTAGTGTCCGGCAACAGGCATGAGAAATAATCAGTAAGAAATTCTTTTAGGTCATCAGTTTTGACCGTTTCTGCAGTGCCTCAGACGGACGTTGTTGCGGCGTGATCTGTCTTCCATATCCGCTACTTTGAGTTTAAGTGTATCTAACTCTTCATCTATGGACACCACCGAGTCCACCACCTCATTATGCGCAGTAGTAGTCAGCTCCGCCATCTTATCTTCTATGTGAGACGTGTGTTGTTCTATGATTCTATGACATTAATGTCCCTTTGCATAGATCTAAACATGTTCTGCATGTCTTTTTTTTTAAATGTAGACATTATTTCAGACTTAAGCTGTCTCATAGTGTGCTCGTTTAGTGGTTCTCCAGCTGTCAGGTGCAGTGCCATGCTTGTATTCTATGGAGCTGCTTGTGGCCTTCAGGCCTCTTCCAGGAGGGGAAGCCTGGGGCTGGATTTCTGGGTCCTCCCCCTGGTCCTGGTCTTCCTGAGCTGGGGGGTCCCTGGAGCCATCCCTTTCTTGGTCCTCTTTGCTGTGGTCAGATGGACTGCTCCCCCTGCGCTTCCCCTCCAAAGTCCCCCATGGAGTCTCTCCTACCTCCCCCCAGCAAGCGTGGGGTTGCTGGTTTTGGCTTCCCAGCGCCATTTTGCGCGCCTTCTGCCGCCGGGTAGAACTGGGTAAGTTTAAGGGGGCTTTTCCTCCCTCTGCCGCTGCGTAGCTCCTTCATGGCCCCGCACTCCTGCCCCCTTCCGCTGTCCGTTGGGTCTGGAGCCGCTGCTGAAAGTAGCTGTGTGCCACTGTATGGGGTCAGTATGCATCAGAGAAGCTCTACTGTGCTGCCTTCTCCATGTGCTGCTGGCCACGCCCCCCCCCCCCACTAAGGGACCATTTTAAAGGCTTAGGAAACCTTTGCAGGTGTTTTGTGTTAGTTAATCTAATTTTCTGAGAATGCCTTTTGGGTTTTCATTGGCTGTAAGCCATAATCAACATTAACAAAAATAAACACTTGAAATAGGTCACTCTTTAATGACTCTATATAATGTTTCCCTTTTTGTATTGAATTACTACAATAAATGAACTTTTTGATGATCTTATTTGAGATGCAGTTGTATATTAAATGAAACTTCACATTAGAACTATTCACCTAGGTTAATTCATGAACTATAAAGTTCCATTTCACATAACTATACACTTTAAGGCCATGAATTGCCATATTTTGCGGATCATAAGACGCACTGGATTATAAGGCACATTATCAATGAGCACCTGTTAAGGCGTCTAGGTTCATATATAAGGCGCACTGGATTATAAGGCGCAACACATTAAATGAAACAAAGCTCAGACTGTAGGTCAAACTTTATTTAACTTTTTCACAATAACTCTCAACTTGTTCAGTTGTAACTGCAAATCAATACACTTACATTTTCAGTTCATTCCTCCACCACAAATCCATCAAATCCTTCATCTTCAGTGTCAGAGTTTAACAGTTGAGCGATTTCTATATCAAGCATGCTCTGGTCCCCCTCATTATCCGAGTCGGTCTCGTTGCTGCTGCTTAGCTATTCAGTAGTGATTCCAGCCTTCCTGAAAGATCGGATGACACCGAGACTGATACCTTCTTCCAGCCATCCATGATCCACTGGCACATAAGGGCATAACTTGACCGGCGTTGCCTCCTTGTGTTGGTGAATCTGCTGTCACCTTTTGTCATCCAATGCTCCCACCCAGCTCGCACTTTAACTTTAAATGACCTTTTGACACCGATATCTAGCGGCTGGAGCTCTTTGGTTAATCCACCCGGAATTACAGCAAGCTCTGAATTAGTTTTCTTTACTTGGGCTTAGACAGTATCGGTCACATATGCGCACATGGAGTCACAAACCAATAGGGATGGGTATTTGTGAAAAAAGCCATTAGGTCTCTTGACTTAGACCTCCCTCAGCCACTCAATCGTCTTCTCGTCCATCCAGCCCTTTGGGTTAGCCTTGACGACGACATCCGCAGGAAACTTTTCTTTTGGCAAAGTCTTCCTGTTGAAAATGACCATGGGTGGTAGTTTCTGGCCATTAGCCTGACAGGCGAGAACTACAGTGAAAGATGACTTCTCATTTCCTGTGGTACGTATAGATACCGTACTGGTCCCTGTTTTCTCAATAGTACGATTTACAGGGATATCAAAAGTGAGGGGGACCTCATCCATGTTAGTGATGTGTTCTGGCTGGATATTCTTTTCATTTATCTTTGTTATGCAGTAGGTGTGGAAAATGGCAGCTTCTCTTCATTATCCTTTGGCAGTTGCTGGCAGACAGTAGTTCTGGTGCGGATGGAGAGATTACCCCTTTCCATAAAATGAAAGCACCATGAAGCACCTCCTCGAAAGTCTTTTATCTCCAAGTCACATGTTAACGTTGTGGGTTTGAGTCGAATAGAGATAGTGGAGACTCTTCTACCTGCGGTTCTCTGTTCAATAACCCACTGTTCTATTTTGTCCTCCAACTGTGGCCATCTTACTTTGTTTCCTCGGAAACTCAGTTTGGTCTTCTTTACCTGGCGTAGGGCATCTTCTTGTTTCCTCCACTTCCGCACCATAGATTCATTAATGTTGAATTCTCTCGCAGCTGCTCTATTTCCATGCTCTACTGCATGACTTATAGCTTTAAGCTTAAAATCTGCATTATAAGCATGTCTCTTAACAGGAGGCATTTTTGGGGTAGTGGGTATAAAAAATTATTGAATGCACGCATATTAATTCTGAAGCACAGAGCTGTAGGTATCATCGAACTCAGTGAGGCTCCTGACTACGGTGGCCGTAATGCTCAATCTATTTGTGGGTGACAGATACTGTAAAAACACAAGTGAAATGTATTCATATATAAGTCGCACCAGATTATAAGCGCACTTTCGATTTCTGAGAAAATCATAGGATTATATGTGAGCCTTATAGTCCGAAAAATACGGTATGTCATTTTCCAGCTTTGTCTTTTGTTTTGGTCACTTCCACATGTGACACTTTTCCAGCCACTGATTTCCGTCTGAATGTACAGCCAAATCTGCAGGCGTTACAAGTCCATTTATATATTTGGTGTATTGTATGGAATAAGTTTCCTGCAAACTTAAAGATGTAAAGTCCGAGAAGAATTTGCTTTAAAGTTTTGCACAAATTTCAACACAACTGATATTTAATGGTGAAATAGTGTATTACATTAACCACAGGCAGCAGGAATTAGACATTGGCTGAGTTATTTCAGGTGGGTGTGTTTTTTGTTTTTTTTGTTAAAATGCTGTGGCGTTTGAGAGAGCATGCTTTGAGCAGATAGGTGGGGACAATGGCTTTTGTTTATCAAGACAGTATGTTCTTAACGGTCTTGAGGGGGAATGGTGGAGTCAGACGCTCGTAATTCTTGAAGAGCTGCATGCTCATGAATCTGGAGCATCTGATGAGGGGCATGCGCCACACCAGAAATTTCACTCCAGTTAAGTACTGGACTGCGATTTCTGGCACAGGCAACATAGCTTGTCAATAATTAGATGAGCCGTGACAGCACACACCCAGCTTTCCTCAGCTCTGCCCATTTCAGCAGAGTGGGGAGAAACGTGAAAACGCCCCAAAAAATGTTTGTCTCGAATTTTGGGACATAAAAGCTTTGAATCGAAGCCAATGAGTCTAAGATGATTAGTTCAAGGCAGGTCCTTAGAGCATTCTGGCCACCTCCCCTCTACCTCCAGTTTACTGACACATCACACCATATGTATGTGTAGGTATAGATGTGTGTGTGGGGAGAGAATTGTGAGTCTAGGGAAGTGCGATGGGGAAAAGCCGCCAGGGATCAGACTTTGGACTAGTCATTCAAGACATATAGTTCTTGGATGGCTTTTTATGTTCAATCTATTTTTATTGTAAGACATATCAAACAAAACATATAAAACAGGATATCCAATATGACTATTACTGTAGTTGAATAGTAAAGAGACCAAATATCACCAAGTAATGCGCAATATTACGCAAAAATCATATCAAATTAACATCAAGAACACAAGGAAATAAACAACCTTATTATATCTGTAAAACAGCTGCAGATATTTTATGGAATATTCGGGTTGTTAAATAACAAGGGGATTCCAAAGACTACCGGTATATAGGTAGAGCTAGCATACCATATACCCTTATAGTATCCAGGTCCTAATTTGATCTAACGGATAATGTTATTTCTTTGGAAATCTATGAGAAATTAGCAATATACAGTCAGGGCCAGAAATATTTGGACAGTGACACAAGTTTTATTTTAGCTGTTTACAAAAACATGTTCAGAAATACAATTATATATATAATATGGGCTGAAAGTGCACACTCCCAGCTGCAATATGAGAGTTTTCACATCCAAATCGGAGAAAGGGTTTAGGAATCATAGCTCTGTAATGCATAGCCTCCTCTTTTTCAAGGGACCAAAAGTAATTGGACAAGGGACTCTAAGGGCTGCAATTAACTCTGAAGGCGTCTCCCTCGTTAACCTGTAATCAATGAAGTAGTTAAAAGGTCTGGGGTTGATTACAGGTGTGTGGTTTTGCATTTGGAAGCTGTTGCTGTGACCAGACAACATGCGGTCTAAGGAACTCTCAATTGAGGTGAAGCAGAACATTCTGAGGCTGAAAAAAAAGAAAAAATCCATCAGAGAGATGCCAGACATGCTTGGAGTAGCAAAATCAACAGTCGGGTACATTCTGAGAAAAAAGGAATTGAGTGGTGAGCTTGGGAACTCAAAAAGGCCTGGGCGTCCACTGATTACAACAGTGGTGGATGATCGCCACATACTTTCTTTGGTGAAGAAGAACCCGTTCACAACATCAACTGAAGTCCAGAACACTCAGTGAAGTAGGTGTATCTGTCTCTAAGTCAACAGTAAAGAGAAGACTCCATGAAAGTAAATACAAAGGGTTCACATCTAGATGCAAACCATTCATCAATTCCAAAAATAAACAGGCCAGAGTTAAATTTGCTGAAAAACACCTCATGAAGCCAGCTCAGTTCTGGAAAAGTATTCTATGGACAGATGAGACCAAGATCAACCTGTACCAGAATGATGGGAAGAAAAAAAGTTTGGAGAAGAAAGGGAACGGCACATGATCCAAGGCACACCACATCCTCTGTAAAACATGGTGGAGGCAACGTGATGGCATGGGCATGCATGGCTTTCAATGGCACTGGGTCACTTGTGTTTATTGATGACATAACAGCAGACAAGAGTAGTGCATGAATTCTGAAGTGTACCGGGATATACTTTCAGCCCAGATTCAGCCAAAGTTGATCGGACGGCGCTTCATAGTACAGATGGACAAGGACCCCAAGCATACAGCCAAAGCTACCCAGGAGTTCATGAGTGCTAAAAAGTGGAACATTCTGCAATGGTCAAGTCAATCACCAGATCTTAACCCAATTGAGCATGCAGTTCACTTGCTCAAATCCAGACTTAAGACGGAAAGACCCACAAACAAGTAAGACCTGAAGGCTGCGGCTGTAAAGGCCTGGCAAAGCATTAGGAAGGAGGAAAGCCAGCGTTTGGTGATGTCCATGGGTTCCAGACTTAAGGCAGTGATTGCCTCCAAAGGATTCGCAACAAAATATTGAAAATTAAAATATTTTGTTTGGGTTTGGTTTATTTGTCCAATTACTTTTGACCTCCTAAAATGTGGAGTGTTTGTAAAGAAATGTGTACAATTCCTACAATTTCTATCAGATATTTTTGTTCAAACCTTCAAATTAAACGTTACAATCTGCACTTGAATTCTGTTGTAGAGGTTTCATTTCAAATCCAATGTGGTGGCATGCAGAGCCCAATTCGCGAAAATTGTGTCACTGTCCAAATATTTCTGGACCTAACTGTATATGTAAAGAAAAAGGACTTAAATAAGGGACCAAGCGAGAAAGGAAAAGAGCGATAAAAATAGGCATCAGTATGAGTAAGGTTGGGAAACTAATGGAAAACACATAAGATAAAGGGGGTTGAAGGTTAGGTTAGGGGGTCCTCCAACGTCTGAGAATCAAGTAATACTGCATTCCATCCTGATCATCTCTAGCCATGCATCCCATCACCAACCCAGTAAACAGTCAGGGCTCCATTTCTTGGATGGCTTTTTAAACATGTTTTTGCTGAAACCACAGTATTTCAGAGCAAAACATTCAATGTTGAGTTAACTTGGCCAATGTGTTTTGCGTGCTACCCATTGACCGGGTAGCATAAATCAGCTGATGTGTTCTCCTTAACATTAAAACCACTTGCGTAATATTGTGCATAACCCCGTTAAGTGGTGACCAAGTCACTACCTTGAACTTTTAAGGTTATGTGCACACTGCGTCTTGAAGACGCTGGCATACTCGCATCGTTTTTGATGCAGAGGATTTTGCAGGAATATGTCGATGACTGACTTTTCCCTGAAGCCCCTTTTCTGATATCTTTTTGGCATCCCTTGCCATGGTGTCATTTTTACTTCCAAGTGTAAGCAGCCAAAAGAATGGACTGGCCACTTTTTGTGGTCGCTTTATGGCTTTCGAGGCCTGAAGTGGTTAAAAGAAGTGACAAAAAACAGAACATGTACAGCAACTCCTTTCGATATTACTATGCGTTCTTTCTTTTTCGCAGTTTTTAGCCCTCTTATAGACAGAATATACCTGAAAAAGGTGCCATTTACCCATGCCCTTAGTCATGTTTCACTAAAAAAAAATTTTTAACAAATTTTTTTTCAAGGTGTCCGGGAAAGAGGCCAATGGCATTATTAAATATGGTTGCCATGAAGGATTGTACTTTGTTTGAAACAATAGTTAGATTCTTTTGGCAGTGGATACTGAACATCATGTGAACTCTAACTGGTTTTGCAGCAAGATGTATTGGGTGTTCAGAATCCTGCCCTTCAAAGCTAGTGTTCGGTTTTTCAGCAGTGTGTTATACGATAGCTTTCCTGTGGGACTGAGCCACATTAATGAGCTTTGGGCTGCCATGTCCCATCTCGGAACATTTGCTATTAATCTATGAGCTAGATTTTGGAGAGTACTAACCACTCAATAGGGTAAAAATCCCACATCAACTGCAAGGGCTGCTCAACTGCTACCCAATATATGTAATCCTTTCATAGGTGCCAGTGTCATAGAATAAATAACTTATTTACTTCCCTCGTCAGTGGTTTTAATGTTTTTGCCGATCATTTTAGACTTTATATGCTTTATAAAACACATCTAATCACAAAATCTATCCATACAGATGTATAGTTTGTATGGTCTGGAAGGCATTGAGATGAGGATTTGGCAACATTATGCAATCTAATGATTTTGGATCACACATGAGACTTTTTGAATATCCCATTCCAAAACCAGGTGGTGCTTATGTGTTGTTGGGTTCTCTGTTCCTTTTGCATTCAATTTTCTCAGTAGGCTTCCCACAAGATTTTAGATTTTAGGCATTTATGCCTATTCAGCCAAAAGAGCAATATTGTGGTCAATCAGTGAAATTGAGCTCACAATCAGTGTTCCAATTCATAGTATCATAGTTTTTAAGGTTGAAGGGAGACTCTAAGGCGGGCTTTGCACACTACGACATCGCAGGTGCGATGTCGGTGGGGTCAAATCGAAAGTGACGCACATCCGGCGTCACTTGCGATGTCGTAGTGTGTAAATCCTAGATGATACGATGAACGAACGCAAAATCGTCGTCATCGTATCATCGCTGCAGCCTCCGACATTTCCATAATGCCGGGGGAGCGACAGGTACGATGTAGTTCCTCGTTCCTGCGGCCGCACACATCGCTGTGTGTGAAGCCGCAGGAGCGAGGAACTTCACCTACCTGCCTCCCGGCTGCAATGAGAAGGACGGAGGTGGGCGGGATGTTTACATCCTGCTCATCTCCGCCCCTCCACTTCAATTGGCCGCCTGCCGTGTGACGTCACTGTGACGCCGCACGACCCGCCCCCTAAGGAAAGAGGCGGGACGCCGGCCAGATGGACGTCGCACGGCAGGTATGTGCGTGTAAAGCTGCCGTAGCGATAATAATCGCTACGGCAGCTTTCACTATATATCGAACGTGCGACGGGGGCGGGACTATCGCTGCAGCATCGGTAACACATTGTTACCGATGTTGCAACGTGCAAAGCCCGCCTAAGTCCATCTAGTTCAACCCGTAGCCTAACATGTTGATCCAGAGGAAGGCAAAAAACCCCCCAATGTGGCAAACAAGTTCCAATGGGGAAAAAATTTCCTTCCTGACTCCACATCCGGCAATCAGACTAGTTCCCTGGATCAATACCCTGTCATAAAATCTAATATACATAACTGGTAATATTAAATTTTTCAAGAAAGGCATCCAGGCTCTGCTTAAATGTTAGTAGTGAATCACTCATTACAACATCATGCGGCAGAGAGTTCCATAGTCTCACTGCTCGTACAGTAAAGAATCCTCGTCTGTGATTATGATTAAATCTTCTTTCCTCAAGACGTAGCGGATGCCCCCGTGTTCCAGTCGCAGGCCTAGGTGTAAAAAGATCTTTGGAAAGGTCTCTGTACTGTCCCCTCATATATTTATACATTGTGATTAGATCCCCCCTAAGCCTTCGTTTTTCCAAACTAAATAACCCCAAGTTTAATAACCTGTCTTGGTATTGCAGCCCACCCATTCCTCTAATAATCTTGGTGGCTCTTCTCTGCACCCTCTCCAGTTCAGCTATGTCCTTCTTATATATCGGTGACCAGAATTGTACACAGTATTCTAAGTGCGGTCGCACTAGTGACTTGTACAGAGGTAGAACTATATTTTTTTCATGAACACTTATACCTCTTTTAATACATCCCATTATTTTATTAGCCCTGGCAGCAGTTGCCTGACACTGTCCACTAAAGTGAAGTTTACCATCCACCCATACACCCAAGTCTTTTTCTGTGTCTGTTTTACCCAGTGTTCTACAATTAAGTACATAATCATAAATGTTATTTCCTCTACCCAAGTGCATGACCTTACATTTATCTACATTAAACTTCAATTGCCACTTCTCAGCCCAATCCTCCAATTTACATAAATCTCCCTGTAATATAAAATTATCCTCCTCTGTATTGATTACCCTGCAGAGTTTAGTATCATCTGCAAATATTGAAATTCTACTCCGCATGCCCCCAACAAGGTCATTTATAAATATGTTGAAAAGAAGCGGGCCCAATACTGACCCCTGCGGTACCCCACTATGAACTGAGACCCAGTCCGAGTACGTACCATTAATAACCACCCTTTGTTTCCTATCACTTAGCCAGTTTTTAACCCAGTTACACATATTTTCCCCTATCCCCATTATTCTCATTTTATGTACCAACCTTTTGTGTGGCACCGTATCAAAAGCTTTTGAAAAGTCCATATACACAACATCCACTGCATTTCCCTGGTCCAGGCTTGAACTTACCTCTTCATAGAAGCTGATCAAATTAGTTTGACAGGATCGATCCCTCATAAACCCATGTTGATACTCTGTCATAAGGTTATTTTTCTTGAGATACTCCAGTATAGCATCTCTCAAGAAACCCTCAAGGATTTTACCAACCGTAGAGGTTAAACTTACCGGCCTATAATTTCCCGGCTCAGTTTTTGTCCCCTTTTTGAATATTGGCACCACATTTGCTATGCGCCAGTCCTGCGGTACCGACCCTGTTATTAAGGAATCTGAGAAGATTAAAAATAATGGTCTATCTATCACAGAACTCAATTCCTGTAGTACTCTGGGGTGTATGCCATCCGGGCCCGGAGATTTGTCAACCTTAGTGATTTCGAGGCGGCGGCGTACTTCCTGCTGGGTTAAGCAGGTAATATTCAAGGGTGAATTTATGGTATCACTGGTCATGTCATCTGCCATGGCATTTTCTTGTATAAAAACCGTAGAAAAAAAGTCATTCAGCAGGTTGGCTTTACCCTCATCCCCTTCCACCATTTCACCAAGACTATTTTTAAGGGGGCCAACACTATCGCTTTTCAGTTTTTTACTGTTTATGTAGTTAAAGAATATTTTAGGATTATTTTTACTTTCTCTCGCAATGAGTCTCTCTGTCTCAAACTTAGCTAACTTAATTTGCTTTTTACATATTTTATTTAATTTTCTATAATTATATAATGCCTCATCACTACCTACCCTCTTTAATTCTTTTAAGGCTTTCTGTTTTTCTTTTATTGCTTCCCTTACAGCTCTATTTAGCCATAGGGGTTTCCTCCTATTTCTAGCATGTTTGTTCCCATAGGGTATATTTTCTGCACAAGCCCTATTCAGGATGCTCATAAAAGTCTCCCATTTGCTTTGTGTACTTTTATTACTTAGTACATCATCCCAGTTTAATTCAGCCAGAGAGGTTTGATTAAGGCTCTATGCAAGCCAATCATGTTCACCCCATATATATCACATCATGTCTTTATGGTCATCGCTTTATGCTACAACAGGAATGGACCTTCCCTCATTGCAATTTAGGTAATCTTTCTGCACATGGTAGTGCAGCCTTCATCACAGACAGCTCAGCTTTGCTCTTCCACAAGATTGCTGGTAATGGAGGAGCATGACTAGACTTGTACATCAGCCTCTTTCCGTTAACAAACATCATACATACATAATTTTTGCAGAGCTGTATGTGATGCCCTGGTCTATCAGGTCATCACTGGACATTGTGCAATCTACCCTTCTGTATGGTGTCCATCTCCTCCTTGGTTACGGATCCCTAGCCTGTGGTGTTGCTAAGAACAAGATAACCAAAATCCTACAAACACTTTGCACCACACCCACCAGACACACCAGTGGACAGCCTGAAGGGAATAGGGCTGGACACTTGGGGGTTGGTAAGGGGATGTCAGGAGTAGTCAGTCAAGTGGTGACTCTCGAGAGGAGAGGTCACAAGTCGTTGGAGGAGGTTAGGAGCTGGGCTCCTCAGTTACTAGGTGGCAGACGTTGGTCTGGGCCTGGTAGGAGCTGGAACCCCGGTCGCAGGGGATCGTGTCAAGGGGCACGGAACTGCCGAGCAGGGCAGCCAGCGGCCTTGAGCCATCTCCGAGCAGGGGCCAGGGCATGACTGGGTACGTGGACCCTAGGCAGAGAAGTAGCTTCATGCGTCCTGGTAATTTACCCGACGAGGGTGAAGACTTCACGATTCGTCCTCCACCCGCTCCAAAATCGGGGTACTAGCGCAACGAGGGGGATAGGACTTTCCCAATATACAGTCCAGAAAATCCAAAGCGTGAACCCTGAGATCAAGCTCACTCCGTTAGCCATACGGGTGAGCGGGACCCGTTCAGTTTCAAACTGAGAGGGACCAACTACAGACAGAGGTGCCAAGGTTAACAGGCAACACCATAGGGAATCCCAGCGTGCTTCCTCCTTGCTGCAGCAGTGCTAAGAATTCTGGTTTACAAGTTTTCGGTGTCAGCGTTATTAGACTGAGTGAGTACGCAGTGCCCCTTTCCTCTCCAACGGTGCTCCCCTCTCACCATCACCAAGCCCCGGGGAATCTACCCCCTACCCATGGAGGGGTTAAATATCTGGCTGCCATTCCACCGCGTGCTCCCAACAGCAGCGGTGGTATCCCATCTTACCACACACCATGGGTAGCGTCACGAACTCGAACCACAAAATCCCCTGTAAATACCCCCCTTTTAGTTGAAGTGTCTGTGCGAGCCCACTCGGATCCGGAGACCCCTCGAGCCACCGCGGATCCGGATCAGAGCGGCGGCCCGGCTGCTGGCGCTGGGGCGGTACATGTATAGAATTAAAAAAAATAAGAGACCACTGCAAAATTTTCAGTTTTTCTGATTTTTCTCTTTACAGGTATATTTTTGGATATATTATAAAAGAACAATTTACATTTTAAACTACTGACATGTCTCCGAATTTCCAAGCAATACATTTTTATTTATTTTCTTAAAATGAGAAATGGTCAAAATAAAACAATGCATTGCTTTCAGAACTCAAATAATGCAAAGAAAACAAGTTCATAATCATTTAGAAACAACAATACTAATGTTTTAACTCAGGAAGAGTTCAGAAATCAATATTTTGTGGAATAACTATGATTTTTAATCACAGTTTTCATGCATCTTGGCATGTTTTTCACCAGACTTTCACACTGCTTTTGGGTGACCCTATGCCACTCCTGGTACACAAATTTAAGCAGTTCTTTGATGGCTTGTGACTATCCATATTCCTCTTGATTACATTCGAGGTTTTCAATGGGGTTCAGGGCTGGAGATTGGGCTGGCCATGACAGGGTTGTAATGTGGTGGTCCTTCATCCACACATACATTGACCTAGCTGTGTGGCATGGCGCATTGTCCTGCTGGAACAATAGTACTCAGTACTCAGAGTTGGGGAACATTGCCTGAGCAGAAGGAAGCAACTGTTTTTCCAGGATAACCTTATATGCGGCTTGATTCATACGTCCTTCGCAAAGTTTATTCTGCCCAATTCCAGCCTTGCTGAAGCATCCCCAGATCATCACCGATCTTCCACCAAATTTAAGTGAGTGCAAGACACTGTGGCTTGTACGCCTCTCCAGGTCTCCGTCTAACTATTAGACGACTAGGTGTTGGGCAAAGCTGAAAATTAGACTAATCAGAGAAGATTACCTTACTCCAGTCCTCTATGGTCCAATCTTTATGGTCTTCAGCCTGGCTCCCCTTTGCTTCTCATTGATGAAAGGCTTTTTTCTAGCTTTACATGACTTGAGCCCTGCCTCTAGGAGCTTGTTACGAACTGTTCTTGCCGTGCACTTCACCCCAGTTGCCATTTGCCATTCCTTTTGTAGGTCACTTGATCTCCTCCTGCGGTTGCTGAGTGATGTTCAAATAAAATGAGTGTCATCCTGGTCAGTGAAGAGTCGCTTTCACCCTCTGCCAGTCTGTAGCTTTGTTGTCCCCAATGTCTGCTGCTTGCCTTTGTTGTAATGGACTGCCGTTTTTTGACATTTCAAGGAGGGCGGCAACATGACGCTCACTGTATTCCTCTGCTAGTAAAGCCAGAATTCAGCCCTTCTTTTCCTCACTCAAGACTTTTCTTTTCAACTCCTTTGGCATGGTTAAAAGTTATTTTTTCATTCCTATTACTTTTAGGATATAACTAGCACTTGTTTTGCCATCCAACTTGTCCTATTGCAAAAGGATTGTGAAGACCACTGCAGTGTTTTTTTTATACTTTCCCTCGTTAAATAAGATTGGGTTCAGGTGATCATCTAATCAGAAGCACATTAAGTAGAATGAGGTGCACTCTGGTTGGAATTCAACTGACACTGGAATGGAATGGTCTCTTAATCTTTTGCCAGAGGTGGGTGGGTGTGTGTGTGTGTGTGTGTGTGTGTGTGTGTGTGTGTGTGTGTGTGTGTGTGTTATATATACAGTTCATTGAGGGAACCATGAATTCCAACATATACTGTGACATCATGAAGAGCATGATCCACTCCCTTAGAATACTGACCTGGGGCCCAGTTTTCAAACATGATAAATGATCCCAACCACACCTCCAAGACGACCAGTACCTGAGGGTAACTGAGGGTAAAGGTGCTGGACTGGCCAAGCATGTTTCCAGACCTAAACCGTATTGAGCATCTGTGGGTCATCCTCAAATGGAAGGTGGAGGAGCGCAAAGTCTCTAACATCCACCTGCACCGTAATGTCGTCATGGAGGCGTGGAAGAGGATTCCAGTGCAACCTGTGACGCTCTAGTGAACTCCATGACCGAGAGAGTTAAGGCAATGCTTGAAAATAATGGTGGCCACACAAACTACTAACACTTTGGGCACAATTTGGGCATTTGCACTTTGGGATGTACTCAATTTTGTTGCCTGCGTTTTAGACATTAATGGCTGTGTGTTATTTAGAGGGCACACCAAATTTACACTGTTATACAAGCTAAAAAGTGAGCCGGAGTATAAGATGGTATACATGGTACTTGTGAGACCATGTTCACACTGGCCATGAGACAAAGAGAAACCAAGGAAAAAAATTGTGAAAAAATACCCTGCTGTAACTAAATAAAAGCATAGTGCATATAAACATAGGGTACTTAGTAAACACTGTTTTTGATCAAAAAAAGCATAAAGCTATCCCACCAACGCCAAGGTGTACCCAGTTGGGATAGTACCTACACTCTCTAATATTAAAACCTTACCATGGGTCTAAAATAGGCCTCAATGTGGCTAAGGGTTGAGAGCGACCGGGTCCCAACAGGACACACACAGTCAGGGGGATTCACAGAATGAAATGTCCAGCTCGCTGAGAAGGGGGCCACTCCCTGTTTGTACTGAATACAAAAAAACTACATAAAAACAAAAAAGTGAGCCGGAGTATAAGATGGTATACATGGTACTTGTGAGACCATGTTCACACTGGCCATGAGACAAAGAGAAACCAAGGAAAAAAATTGTGAAAAAATACCCTGCTGTAACTAAATAAAAGCATAGTGCATATAAACATAGGGTACTTAGTAAACACTGTTTTTGATCAAAAAAAGCATAAAGCTATCCCACCAACGCCAAGGTGTACCCAGTTGGGATAGTACCTACACTCTCTAATATTAAAACCTTACCATGGGTCTAAAATAGGCCTCAATGTGGCTAAGGGTTGAGAGCGACCGGGTCCCAACAGGACACACACAGTCAGGGGGATTCACAGAATGAAATGTCCAGCTCGCTGAGAAGGGGGCCACTCCCTGTTTGCACTGAATACAAAAAACTACATAAAAACAAAAAAGTGAGCCGGAGTATAAGATGGTATACATGGTACTTGTGAGACCATGTTCACACTGGCCATGAGACAAAGAGAAACCATCTTATACTCCGGCTCACTTTTTTGTTTTTATGTAGTTTTTTTGTATTCAGTACAAACAGGGAGTGGCCCCCTTCTCAGCGAGCTGGACATTTCATTCTGTGAATCCCCCTGACTGTGTGTGTCCTGTTGGGACCCGGTCGCTCTCAACCCTTAGCCACATTGAGGCCTATTTTAGACCCATGGTAAGGTTTTAATATTAGAGTGTAGGTACTATCCCAACTGGGTACACCTTGGCGTTGGTGGGATAGCTTTATGCTTTTTTTGATCAAAAACAGTGTTTACTAAGTACCCTATGTTTATATGCACTATGCTTTTATTTAGTTACAGCAGGGTATTTTTTCACAATTTTTTTCCTTGGTTTCTCTTTGTCTCATGGCCAGTGTGAACATGGTCTCACAAGTACCATGTATACCATCTTATACTCCGGCTCACTTTTTTGTTTTTATGTAGTTTTTTTGTATTCAGTACAAACAGGGAGTGGCCCCCTTCTCAGCGAGCTGGACATTTCATTCTGTGAATCCCCCTGACTGTGTGTGTCCTGTTGGGACCCGGTCGCTCTCAACCCTTAGCCACATTGAGGCCTATTTTAGACCCATGGTAAGGTTTTAATATTAGAGAGTGTAGGTACTATCCCAACTGGGTACACCTTGGCGTTGGTGGGATAGCTTTATGCTTTTTTTGATCAAAAACAGTGTTTACTAAGTACCCTATGTTTATATGCACTATGCTTTTATTTAGTTACAGCAGGGTATTTTTTCACAATTTTTTTCCTTGGTTTCTCTTTGTCTCATGGCCAGTGTGAACATGGTCTCACAAGTACCATGTATACCATCTTATACTCCGGCTCACTTTTTTGTTTTTATGTAGTTTTTTTGTATTCAGTACAAACAGGGAGTGGCCCCCTTCTCAGCGAGCTGGACATTTCATTCTGTGAATCCCCCTGACTGTGTGTGTCCTGTTGGGACCCGGTCGCTCTCAACCCTTAGCCACATTGAGGCCTATTTTAGACCCATGGTAAGGTTTTAATATTAGAGAGTGTAGGTACTATCCCAACTGGGTACACCTTGGCGTTGGTGGGATAGCTTTATGCTTTTTTTGATCAAAAACAGTGTTTACTAAGTACCCTATGTTTATATGCACTATGCTTTTATTTAGTTACAGCAGGGTATTTTTTCACAATTTTTTTCCTTGGTTTCTCACTGTTATACAAGCTGTACACTGACTAATTTACTTTGTATCAAAGTGTCATATCTTCAGTGTTCCATGAAAAGATATAAAATATTTACGTGAGAGGTGTACTAACTTTTTGTTACATACTGTATGTATGTGTGCTTATGTGCAAACTATATATATATATATATATATATATATATATATACGGTATATAATTATATATATATAATTTGCACATAATCACACATATACATACAGTATGTCACAAAATGTTAGTACACCTCTCACGTAAATATTTTATATCTTTTCATGGGACAACACTGAAGATATGACACTTTGATACAAAGTAAATTAGTCAGTGTACAGCTTGTATAACAATGTAAATTTGGTGTGCCCTCTAAATAACACACAGCCATTAATGTCTAAAACGCAGGCAACAAAAGTGAGTACATCCCAAAGTGCAAATGCCCAAATTGTGCCCAAAGTGTTAGTAGTTTGTGTGGCCACCATTATATTCAAGCATTGCCTTAACTCTCTCGGTCATGGAGTTCACTAGAGCGTCACAGGTTGCACTGGAATCCTCATCCACGCCTCCATGACAACATTACGGTGCTGGTGGATGTTAGAGACCTTGCGCTCCTCCACCTTCCATTTGAGGATGACCCACAGATACTTAATACGGTTTAGGTCTGGAAACATACTTGGCCAGTCCAGCACCTTTACCCTCAGGTACTGGTCGTCTTGGAGGTGTGGTTGGGATCATTTATCATGTTAGAATACTGCCCTGGGGCCCAGTTTTCAAAGGGAGTGGATCATGCTCTTCAGGATCTCACAGTATATGTTGGAATTCACGGTTCCCTCAATGAACTGTAGCTCCCCATAGCCAGCAGCAATCGCAACTCCAAATCAGGCCACTCCCACCACCATGTTGACTGTAGGCAAGACACATTTGTCTTTGTACTCCTCACCTGCTTACCGCCAAACACACTTTACACCATCTGAACCAAAAATGTTTGTCTTACCAGACCACAGGACTAGTTATGGGCGAAGCCCCCCGATGTTCGTGTTCGGGAGACTCGCCAAATTTTTGGACAGTTCGGGTTCTGAGATAACGCGAACTTGCATCAGAACACCGAACTTGAACTTTATAGTTATGGGATAAGGCAGGGGGTCTTTAAAATAAAGAATATAGTTAATAATAAACATTTTCATTATACTTACAGGTCCTGCGACACGTCCTGCGGACCCGCGCAGCCACAGTCTCCCAGCCGCTTCAGCTTTCGGGTCTGATCATTAACTTCTGGTGGTATTCACTGCACTGCTAGTCACTCGACAGGCTTAGTCTGTTTTCGTCCATGTTCGCGGTGTTGTCAGGGTTCACCGGAGTCCATGACTAAGCCATGAACTCAGGTGAACCCTGACGTCACCGTGAATACGACCAAAAACAGCCGAAAGCCGTGCACTCGAGTGAACCCTGATGCCTCCGTGAACACGAGCGTAAACAGCCGAAAGCCATGGACTCGGGTGAACCCTGACGTCAACTGGAACACAACCGAAAACAGCCGAAAGCCATGCACTCGAGTGAACCCTAACTTCACCGCGAACGCGACCGAAAACAACCGAAAGCCATGCACTCGGGTGAACCCTGACATCACCGTGAACACGGCCGAAAACAGCCGAAGACTGCAGAGTGACGAGCAGTGTAGTGAATACCAATTGAACTTTGACTATCACTGTCAGTGTCAGCCTGATTCTTGCTCTGTACAGTAGAAACTGTCTGTACAGAGCTGACATTGCTGTCCCTCTGGACTAAATCGGGCTAAGGATTTTTTTTATAATAAAGTTGGAGTCTCTAAATGTTTGGATTTTTTGTTTTTATTTCTGATAAAAAAAATTTTAATGTGTTTTTCTTTTTATGGTTTTCTAGAAATTCATGGTGGCTATGTATAATATGGCGTGACACCATGAATTTCGCGGTTAGTACCAGCTGAGAATACAAAGCTGGTATTAAACGCTTTATTATCCAGCGTGCCACCGCCATCCGGGCCGCTGGACGAGCCGGGTAAAGCGCCTGGAAATGGCGATTCGCTACTCGCATGAAAAGTACGGCTTTAAGGTTACTCGCTACTTACCGAGTATTTCCCATTGACTTACATTGTGCCTGCTTCTCAGAACGACTATGTGAGTAGTGGACAGTACTCGCTAACAGCATAACGAGCGAGTACAAATAGTTAACTACTTCCTCAACACTAGTCGTGGAATCTGTAAGTATAATCATAATGTTTTTTAAAATGTGTTTTTTTGTTGTTTTTTTTTTAAAATATAAGAGCCCCTGGACCCGAACTGTAACAAGAGCTTCCCAGAAAACCTTGTGTTCAGCATCGTGTGCACAAACACTGTGTTCAGTACGGACCCTAGACTTTACAGTTCGGGTTCGCCCATCACTACACATGACTTGTTTCCAGTAACCCATCTCCTTAGTCTGCTTGTCTTCAGGCTATTTCCTTATCAATGGCGAGGTCTGTTCTGAGTGGAACCTGTCTTGTTAGGCTAAGACCGCACTTTGCGTTTCCACCTGCGTTTCAGGTGCTTTTTAGGTCCGTTTTGAGAAGCACCTTTTTCATGCCAAAAGGCATGCATTTTGATTTTACAGCAAAGTATATGGAAAATGGGGATTTCTAGACCGCACTTTGCATTTTAAAACGCCGCGTTTAATTTGCATATTTTGTGTCAAAAACCATGTGTTCAAAGAAGCAGCATGTCAATTGTTTTTGCCATTTTGGGTGCGTTTTGCTAACCTTGCAGTAAGTGAGAAATGGCAAAAACCAAGATTCCTTCAAATTCCTGCGTTTTACCTGCTTTTTATGTGCAGAAAACATGCGTTTTGGACTACTAAAACGCATGCTTTTTGGACATTAAAATAATGATTTCATATGTCCCTTTACACACACACATAGTCCGACAATTAAATTAAAGAAAAAAAATAATTTATTGCTATTTTTCCAATAAATAGTATATTACCGCTATAATTTTATTCAATATTTCTATTTTCTTAATTATTTCTAAAATTCTGTGTTCCTTTTTTTTCTCTTTTTTATTGTGTTTGACTGTTTAAAGTTTATTTAGCAGTGTCTTGATGTTCAAAACGCAATTGTCAAAACGCAGGTGAAAAAGCATGTAAACAGCGCTGAAAACGCATCTAAAAAGCGGTAAATACGCATGCGGTTTCAGCTCTGAAGTTGTGAAAAAGGCAACTTTGGTCAAATCAATTAAGCCCAAAACGTGCGTTTAGAACTGCAAGTAGGAGAACGCAAAGTGCGGTCTTAGCCTAAAACCACTGGAATACATTATCACAGCTCACCTAGAGCTATATGTACCCCAAATGGTGGATGGTGCCAGGCCTATCAGGCCGGATCCTGATGTAACAGCGATGATCAAGAGAAGTGGAAAAAAACAGCAACCATCTTTGAAAAACTCTGAAGCTTTATTGTGAAAATCCATAAAAAACATACAGTGAATAAAATGCTCAGCGTGTAGACTGGTCTATGCGTTTCAGGCCTAACATAGAACTGGCCCTTTATTTATTTTTTAAAGTGGGGGGTGTACTCACTTTTGTGATATATTATATATACCTATATCTACATACACACACTCAAATACATACATAATATTGTGTGTTTTAGTCAAGGGTGCAAAAAATGAAATGTTGCAAAGAAGGAATGCTTTCAATATTAGAAGGGCTAAGTTTATTTTTTAGGAATTAAAATTATAAGTGGATGAACAAGAAAATAAAATCAAAATTTGGTGTGACCACTTTGCTTTCAAAATAGCATAAAGTATCAATTCTTTTAGGTACACTTGCTCACAGTTTTTGAAGGAAATCTGCATGGAGGCTGTTCCAAACATCTAGGAGAACTAACCACAGATCATCTGGGAATGTAAGCTTGCACAAATTCTTTACTCTATCCCAGACAGACTCAACGATGTTGAGAGCAGGGCTCAGTAGGAACCATAATCACTTCCAGGACTCCTTGGCTGTGGGAACTGATTTACTAAACCATTTTATCATACTCTGTATTGTAAAAAAAAAAAAAATACAGCGGCAAACCTATCCAGAGATGTGCTTTGGTATTGTAACTCCTTTTCACTGTAATAAAGCTGTGGCACATAGACTCAACATAAGGTCAAATGTGCAGTTTCTGTTAGAATAGCATAACTACTCTCTAATACATTAGGCCTAAGGTCATCAAATGAAAAATTCCTTTTAGCTAGATTATTGCAAGGAATGGAAGCCCTCCCATATGATGAGAGGTTGAAAAAGTTGGATTTGTTTAGCTTAGAAAATAGACGTCTCAGAGGAGATCTCATTTATATGTATAAATACATGTGTGGTCAATATAAAGGACTGACACATGACTTATTCCTTTCAAAGACAATACTAAAGACCTGAGGGCATTCATAGTGAGTGGAAGAAAAGTGATTCCAATAGCTAAATGGGAAAGGGTTCTTTACAGTTAAGGGTGCTTTACACGCTGCAACATCGCTAACAATATATCGTCGGGGTCACGTCGTTAGTGACGCACATCCGGCGTCGTTAGCGACATCGCAGCGTGTGACAGCTAGGAGCAATGATCAACGATCTCAAAAACGTCAAAAATCGTTGACACGTCGCTCCTTTTCATAATATCGGTGGTGCATGCAGCTGGTTATTCGTCGTTCCTGTGGCATCACACATCGCTATGTGTGACACCGCAGGAACGACGAACATCTCCTTACCTTCGTCCACCGGCAATGACGAAGGAAGAAGGTGGGCGGGATACACCGCCCGCTCATCTCCGCCCCTCCGCTTCTATTGGACGACTGCCGTGTGACGCCGCACGAACCGCCCCCTTAGAAAGGAGGCGGTTCGCCGGCTACAGCGACGTCGCAGGGAAGGTAAGTCCGTGTGACGGGTGTAAGCGGTGTGCGACGGGCAGTGATTTGCCCGTGATGCACAACCGACAGGGGCGGGTACGCTCGCTAGCGATATTGCAGCATGTAAAATGCCCTTTAGAGTAGTCAGATTGTGAAATTCCCTACCACAACAGGTAGTAATGGCAGATACTATAACAACTTTTAAAAAAGGGCTGGATGATTTCCTCAGTACACACAACATTGTCGGTTATAAATGATTTAATGACAATATATATAAATTGGTGGAGGAAGGTAGAACTAGATGGACCTAGGTCTTTTTTTCAACCTATGTAATTCTGTAAAATGGGTTCGGGTCCACTTATAAAATTCCCATTAGGGAGTGGTCAGCAGTGTTAATTTAGGATCGGGCAACATGGAGTCTTTGGCTGTGCTAGAGACAAAGTCCCTTAGGCCCCCTTCACACGTCCGTGCATTAAACGCATTTGTGTGACGGTCCATGGTGCACATCCATATGGTCGTCCATATGTCAGCTGTGTCACATCCGGATAGCAAAAATATATATATTTAACGATCTCCGGCGCTGCTGTCACACTTGCTTCCTGGTCTGCAATCAATGCAGTGAATATTCATGAGGCAGAAGCAATAGCAGCACCAAAGACAGGCAAGTAGAAAAATCCATTTCATTTCAGTGAATGGGTGTCCTTCGGTATTTGGTATTTGTCACACAGATCACATCAGTGTGTGGTGTGTGTGACATCCGTGCTACTAGTCAAAAATAGATATGTTGCCATGTGGACCACACAGACACGTGTGCTCCACATGGACAGGCGGTCCGTGTCAAAATGTGGACATGTGAGTAAACCTATTGAGTTTAATGGATCTATTTATGTCTGGTACATGTGGAAATGGACCCCAAGCGTACTGGAAACGCAAACATTAAAAATCCCTCTTCTGTATACTATTTTCCTCCCCCCCACCCCCTTTATAATATTAATAAATCATTTTAAAAGACTGTTTGGTGTCACCCCCCCTCCGTATTTTTGATAACCAGTCAAGTTAAAGCAGATAGCTGGGGGCTGGTATCATCAGGCTGGTTAGGCCCATGGTTATTTGGCCCTTCCCAGACTTAAAAATAGCAGTCCTTAACCGCCCCAGAGGTTGCGCATCCAGTGGATACACCAATTCTGGCACTTCATCACGGCTCTTCTCAATTGCCTTTGTGCAGTGGCAAACGGGGTAATGGTTTATGCGTTATAGGTCAGCTGTATAATGTCAAGTTGCATGAAGCCCAGGGGTTAGTAATGGAGAGAAGCCTAGCAGACCCACCTATCACTAATCCAGTAAATGTAAAGTAAAAAGAAACAAAAAAAAAAACTAAACACACACAGGATAAAAAATTGTTTATTTGATTACACTCCCTCATACTCCCTGTTTCAACAAATTAATTTAAAAAATAAAAATCCTTGACGTTCCGACATATTCTAATGGTGTAACGTCCCATGATGTCCATCAAATCCAATGGAGCCTCATTCTCAGAACACTGCTCCATAGGTCATTCGTGGTTAGCGGCAGGTATGGAATTTCTCACGAGCACGAGAATTTCCGTGCCTGCCGCTGACCTGTGAGAAGTCCATGTTCGAGTACAGGACTTCACAATTTACAGTTCGGATTTGCTCGCCCTAGTTTTGCTAGATCTTACTTTTTGCACGTAGCAGGTAGCCCATATATGTATTTTTTATGGTAGATAAGGGGCAGTGATTTGAACTTTTATTTCTTTGTCCTTTTTTTAAAAACACTTTTTCATTTTGACCTTGTTAGTCCACTTTGGCTAATCTCTTGGACTATGCAATACCATAATATTGCTGTGTATAGCAAAAATCAGTCTCCTATGAAGCCTGTGCACAGGCTGATATTTACAGAGGACCGTGAAGACAAGCACAGGGGGTTTTCAGCAGGCCCTAAGCTGTAATGGCAATACATCATCACCCTCCAATTGAGTCGTTAGGGTGGCAATGGGCACTTAGAATGCCACCCTCGGGCCACATGCTGTAAATCCTGTTGTCAGAGATTGCCAAAGGCATTTAACAAGTTAATAGATGCGGGCAGAGTTCTGCTCCCCATGGGGCTGTTAGAGGCAAATGATAGCTGAATAACATAGCTATCATCTGCTGGGGAAAAAATGCAAGCTTAGGTACCGATATAAAAACAAAAACAAAAAAGTGAGCCGGAGTATGAGATGGTATACATGGAGCTTGTGAGCTCATGTTCACACTGGCCATTAGACAAAGAGAAACCAATTGAAAAATTGTGAAAACATACCCTGCTGTAACTAAATAAAAGCATAGTGCATATAAACATAGGGTACTTAGTAAACACTGTTTTTGATCAAAAAAAGCATAAAGCTATCCCACCAACGCCAAGGTGTACCCAGTTGGGATAGTACCTACACTCTCTAATATTAAAACCTTACCATGGGTCTAAAATAGGCCTCAATGTGGCTAAGGGCTGAGAGCGACCGGGTCGATATGTCTGATGTCGTTAAGGAGTAGAGATGAGCGAACCGGCCGTGGTTCGGTTCGCCGAACGGAGGTCTCGTTCGAGTTCGGTTCGGCGAACCACTCGAACCGCATAGGAAACAATGGGAGGCAATCACAAACACATAAAAACACCTAGAAAACACCCTCAAAGGTGTCCAAAAGGTGACAAACAACTCACAACACAACACAAACACATGGGAAAGTGACAAGAACAAATTCTCATGCTTAAACAAAACAGCGTTACAAGGAAAAGAGGATGAGACACAGATATAGACCCGCAACACACATCCATTTAATTTGTACGTGTGCGGTACGTATTTGCACGTACCGGAGACACGTACACACGGAGACCCATGTTATTCAATGGTAGATGGCACACACACGTAAAATCACACGGAACGTGTGTCCGTGTGGTAAGTACGTGTGTGCACTTTTCTACCTGGACAACATGTCCGTTTTTGGTCGGCAGCACGCAGGCACGGACCGGCTTTAGTCTATGGGTCCGTGCCTGCACGGGACCACACACCGAGTATGTCCGTGTTCAGCACGTATCGTCCATGTCCGTTTTTCATCACAAAATCTGAAACACTTGTTACCAATCTATCAGGTCAATTGTAGGCCATTAATTCTGGCGCCAAACATACATTTCCTGTCTCATTTGCACGCCAGACAGCAGCTGGGCACCTGTCCTCTCACTGCAGGGGAACTTTGAGCACAGAGAACACCACAGGTACTGAGCATGGCGCCCAGAATCGATACAGAGAGGCTGATTGGAGAAGTAGAGAGGCATCCAGAGCTGTGGGACACACGTGTTGATGGCTACCATGACAGGTTAATGGTGGAACGAGCATGGATGTCTGTGGCAGAGGTAGTCTACCCTAGGAATGGATGGTCTCAATGTACCCCTGGAAAGAAAAATAGATATGGTGAGTACAGATATTTACATTGCTTCTGTCTTTAACTACATGTGCTCATTCTGTAGGCAGATTATATCTATATTTGTGTAGTTTGTTTTGCATGTATTAATGGGCCTGACTCATTTTGAGCTACACTGGAGACTCACAAATAGGATAGTGTAGTTTTTTGGCCTTTTGAACTATTCATTGCAGTTTTCTAGTAATGTCAGCATGTGTATATGTGGCCTGCAAAGCATTTTATGCATGTACAAAAGGCATTTCAGGGTGGTCAAGGAAAAATTAAACATGTTTGATTTATATTTTTGTGTTCAATTTTTTGCTATTTCTATTGTAAATGTGCTGTGAAATGTCTATACATTTTGAGTTGTATTTTCATGTTTGGTTTATTATGCATGTCCCTTGGTGTCACCATGTCTGGAATGGTAACAGTAATGTGTAGTGTATAATGGAAAATCTTTGAGGAACATATGGCATTTCATGGGTTTATAGACATTTTGTTTCTCATGGCTTACTGAAGGTTTAATTTTTTTTATTTTTGTAAGTAAAAAAGGAGATAAATGATTATACAGTGGTTTAATCTTTTTACTGGAGATCTTGTTTACTTTGTCATGCTTATTGTGTTATGTCACTATATGAGTGTCATGGGTTGTTGTTTTCATACACATGGATGTGTGTTCCAATTTATTTAAATTGCTGCAATACAAGAATAATGTTTTATTTTTTTATTGTTCAATTGTTATAGTTGTGACCTTTATTATACAATTTTTTTTTTTTTTTTTTAAACAGTGGATCTTGTTAAACGGCGATGGCGCTCAGCACGTGACCAGTTCAGAAGAGAATATAACCCAGTGGCAACCATAGCTGCCGCAGCCAAAAAGAAAAAAATATGTTCATTATGAAAGACTCAGCTTCCTCATGCCCATTATGGAAGTACCAAAGTAAGTTTAAACCATTACATCACATGGCGGGTTTTTTTTTTGCAAATGCACACATTAATTTTTTTTTTTTCTTTCTTTCTTTCTTCAAAGTACAGAGGATAATCTGAAAGATAGTGAGGAAGCCCAGTCAGCAGTATTAACCGCGACCTCTGCTTCCGAGATGGAGCCTACCTCATATCAACCACCAACAATCCCCAACACCAGCCAGCCAGACGCAGAAGAAATGTCCTCTGATTTGGGGTTGGGAACAAGTCAATCCATTAATGTAATTCCAGGCCAGTCTACAGGGCAACAAAGTGGCCCTTCACCAGTTCTTGCAGAGAGTAGTCCACAGCAACATGCAGGCACACAGCCAAGAATAACAACTAATACCATGCGCACAGTAGCCCAATCTATCCGTGGTCGCAGACATAGGCGTTATGAAGATTTACGTTCCCTGCCAGATATCATTGATACCAGAATAATACACATGATGAATTCACTGATACCAGAGAGTGATGGAGAGAGATTTTGCCGCTCCCTTTCTCCCTCTCTTGCATTGGTTTATGCTGATAGGCAGGACAGATTGAGGGCGTCCTTAATAACACTAATATCTGCTACCCAACGTGAGCCAGAACCCATATATTGTTTTGAAGTGATAGAGCAATGGAGAGCTAATCCACATGGTCCACACACAAACACAACCCAACAAACTGTGGAAACCCAAACTGATGAACATTACTCTAATTTTCAACTAAATCCTGTAGTGCAACAAACACATATACAGTGTCCATCTTCTTCTATGGGAAGTGATGTACAAATTAGGCCAACAATTGTCCCACACCAAACAGGTACATTAATGACACAAAGGCCATCTCAACAACCATCATTTGTCCCACATGTAGCCCAACAGACACCAATGCAAACCTCTGTTAACTATCCTAGTATTGTTAGTAATGTTCATAGACTACCTCAAATGTTTCAACAAACAACATCCTACCATGTTCCTAATAATCCACAACAACAGTACTTTCAACATCAGACTTACTCAACTAACTTCACATACACACATACTCAGCCTCTTCCAACACATCAATATGTACCACCTACAATTGGTGTTCCATCTGCTCAAACAACTGCATCATTATTTGTTCCAAGTACAACAACTGTTACTAGTGGAAACACTGATCAGTCACTCACTACAACATCTAGTGTTGTGCAGCAAACATATTCTGTTGGTGTCAATGCAATGGAGACTACACAGGAAAGCATCACTAGCCTAGAGGATTTAGTTGAATCATAATGTGATATTGTATGTATTATTTTACATTTTGGTATGTTTTCTAGGGTATTGCTGGTCGGAAAACATTTCAAAATGTAACACATTACTTACTCTATATGCATGGGGTCATATTTGTGTTTTCGTTTCCAAAGATTCAATAGAAATTACTCTGTCACTTCAAAAACATTACCTGCCTGTTAGAATGTTGCCTTGCTCTGGACATGTTGTTTGGACCATCCATTAGAAAAAACTGGGTTTAGGGAAAAAATGCACGTACATAAACTACTACACTAACATTCAGACACCTTTATTATTAAAAATCCAGCCACTATGCAGTATCTGCATATGGTCTGGTCCCATACTTGTATTCCAATAGTGTCAAACAAATTATGTTTACGTGACATTATTGCATGATAAAGTATGGTGTTTTGTATGGGCTAATGTCCCTGACAAAATTCTGTAAAAAAAATAATAGAATACAGGGTGTTTTGCAAAAGATAACAGACATACAAAGGTTCAATAAAAAATCTTGACTAATTTTTACAAATCCAATTTGCCATATTTTTATTAGTCATGTACATTCAGTAGTACTGTTACTTGCAAAACAAAAAAACCTGATTTTATAGCAATAAACTTAAATCACAATAGCTTATTGGGACCACAAACACAACCAACCAAAAAAATACACCACAAATTATACCTATGTATGGTCATTTTCTCTTTTGTATTACATATGTGTTTGTGCTTATGTAACCAAGTGATAAAAACCTATAACAATGTCAAATTTAGACATGACTATGGCGATTTAAACTAAAATAATCTTTAAACTGATTCCTCACTTGTAGACCAGAAGTGGACACATTGGTTCTAACACTACCATTCTCTACAAATGTTAGATACATATATTCCAACAGTATATTTCATCCACAATGCTCAGTCCCTCAATTGGGACGCCGCATCGTGGAACTGAGCTACTCAGAATATGAATCAAAAACAGGAGGAGATGAGTAAAGATGCTTCAAACAATATGTATTTTTCATGCATATTTATTAATAAATTTCCTATATCATGAACATGGTAAAAAATACATATACAATTTTTATACAAGATATAGACTAGATGAGGCTAAGAGGAGAGATATTAAAAGGTACATGCATAACCTGCAAGAACTCGTGCAGAGAGTCCTCAAAATCCAAATATCATATCATAAAGTTCCAAATATGCCCACAAATATGCACCATGTGTCAACTGCTGACGTGAGTGTCCAGCAGCTTGCACAATGAATGGTTATGCCCAAGATCTACTTATGCCTGCTATGTGGAGCCACAAGGTTTATCTTAATCCAAAGAGCCAAAATTTATTGGGTTAATATAGGAGTATCAGACAACCACAATTGTGTGCAAAAACCCCAAAATTAACATAACAATTGACTATGCCCAGGGACTACTTGATCGTGCCAGTATGAGGAAGAAACCGTATATTAAATAACTATCGATTTATGTATCAATTAACCTCAGCAGGATCTCAGATACCAGGGCACAGTAATCTGTCTAGTCAGTCTCAGGCCAACCACAATTGTATGCATCCGACCAAAATCCATGACCACAAAGCTTACATGAATCATTACGCATCACATAGCAGGCACATTGAGTATCTTAGGGTAATTGTAAATGGGCCCTGCTCCTGCACAGCCAAATATTGCCAGGCATTATAATTTATATTCAAAAAATCCACTTCATAAGAGGAATGAAGTCAAGGCAATCAAAGCATATGCATAGCAGGAGACCCGTGCATATTACATTCAACAGGAGAGTCGCGCTAGTAGATGAAAAAAAAGTATATCTGGGCGCTATCTGCGCGCAAAAAGCCCATGTGAAAAGTTGTATATCTCACAAACACTAATCGCATAAGAGGAACTACATGAATCCCAATATTAATGATGGCTGCAAGGGGGTCCTGTCCCCACACTGCACAGTACCGCTGAAAAACTCTGTATTGCACTTTAAATCACTTATATGAAAGTTAAATCACAGCAGTAACGGCAAATGCGCACAGGAACCCCGTACATACCATCCTCTGCAGGAAAGATACTGGCAGGTTAGTCAGATGAGAAGGGGTTAATCCCCAAGAGAACCTCCAACGTACGTTTCACAAAACCACTTGTGTATTGTTGCTTCGTCAGGGAGTGACTGATCATAAAAACCGGCATGTTTAAATAGCCGCCCGTCCCGTGGAATCAGCTGTATCCTGTCAGGACATTCAAGCGGCGCATGCGCACATGGCGCCACCGAGATCCGGAAACCCCACCAGGCCGTCACGGCATCAGCGCGTGCGCGGGAGCAGAGACGCGTCTCCATGGCCCCCGCGCACGCGCACACGCCACCCAAGACGGCCGGAGGGAGGCGGACCCGAGGCACAATGCGCACACGCGCACATCCATGACAGGGAGCGTCACATGTATCAGATGTGGACATTCTACATTCGCATATAATGTAAGTGCAAGCCTTCAATACATATTAGGAGCCCATGGTGTTTATAGCAAGATGGATAAACATTATTACACACAGCACAATACGCATTGTACATCAATGACAAATTCCATGAGAAACACATAACATACGTCAGACGTAAACATGCTGTGACCATATATAATCTAAATGTAATGTATAATACTTATAAGGATATTGCCAGAAACACTACAGCAGAAGAGTTGAATATGATTTCATTCCAACATGACAGATTTGTAGTCCAATGTCCATGTCGTTCTTTAATAGAGGATAAACCTCAAAATCTCATATGTCGCATTTCCACTCAAAAGGTTTTTTTTAAAAAACGATACAGGATCAAAAGCTGTTATTTTCCAGGGGACATATAAAGAGAAAAGGGAGAAAAATAAATAACTCACATAAATATAAAAATTACATAAAAACACACCCCCAACTCCCATAGATCAGAAAGGGGAATAAACCCACGAGGGTGGGGTGATGTCACAAAAAGGAAGCAAAACTTAAAGCCTCGTTGAGACCCGATGGGGCGACTGTACCCAATGTCACCATCCATCTTGTCTCACGTTGGGCTAACCTTCTCTTGATATTGCCACCTCTAATGCCACCATGGACTACTTCAATCCCACGTATAAGTAGGGATTTCGGATCACATCCATGGTGGGCCTTAAAATGGCGTGGAATAGTTTTTAAGGAGGCAATATCAATCACGGTCTTAGCCGCAACAATGTCTCGTACATGTTCTCGGACGCGAACACGCAGTTCGCGTGATGTTAGGCCGATATAAATCAATGGACACCCACAAACCGCATAATAAATAACGTTTGAGGTGCCACATGAAATATAATCCCTAATATGATATTCACGCGTCCCATCGGCTGATGAAAATACCGAACTGCGCAAGACATTGTTGCAGGACAGGCAATGGCCACAAGGAAAGCAACCAACCCGAGGATTCGTAAGACCTAAAAAACTCGAAGCCGGTGGAACATAATGGCTTCTGACCAAAACATCACGTAGATTGGCCGATCTCCTAGCCGTCATTAAAGGAGCAGCCGAAAGGGAGTCCCTCAGGAGGGGATCAGATGTTAGAATCGACCAATGGCGATTCAAAATAGCACGAATGTTATGCCACTCGTGGTTGAAGGTGGTAATAAATCTGACCGCAGGGAACAATACCTTGTCTTTGTGTCTCGTCAGGAGGAGTTGGGATCTCGGAGTGTTTTTAGCCCTAAGGTAACCCTTCTTAATACTGCGATTACTATACCCTCTTTCTTGAAATCGAAGTGTGAGGTCGGCAGCCTGTTCCTCAAATTTCTGGTCAGATGAACAAATTCTCTTCATCCTCAGGAACTGTCCAGTGGGGACAGCGCGAATAGTGGATAGGTTGTGAGCAGACGACGCATGAAGTAACGCATTAACAGATGTACTCTTTCGGAAAACATCAGTCTGGATGACATTGTCGTCATCAACTGTGATCAAAACGTCCAAGAAATCAATACATCTGCTATGGTACTTGTGTGTTAATTTGATGTTAAAAGGGTTCATGTCAAGTCTGCCCACAAACTGCTCAAGCTGCTCCGCCGTACCCTGCCACAAAATCAACAAATCATCAATGTACCTGAGCCAGCACTGCACATGGGATACGGCCTGGTCGCCCTCGTCGCCAAAAATGGATCTCTCCCAGAACCCTAGAAAGAGATTGGCGTACGAGGGCGCACAGGCCGCACCCATCGCAGTGCCGCGCTGCTGCAGGTAAAACGAATCTTTAAACGTAAAAAAATTGTGGGTAAGGATAAAGCGGAGCAGCTGGAGAATCAGATCACACATCGCGCTGTCCCGACCGGAGGTCCCGAGAAAGAATCGAACGGCTGCCAAACCATCGTCATGGCGGATGCAGGTATACAAAGATTCTACATCCGCCGTGACCAACAACATATCAGATTCCATGTAGATGCCGTTGACCCTATTGAGCACGTCCGTCGTGTCTCTTAGATAGGAGGGAAGTGTTTCAACCAGGGGTTTTAGGTAGAAATCAATAAATTTGCACACTGGGTCACACATTCCCTCCAATCCAGACACGATCGGACGGCCCGGCGGGTCAAGGGCATCTTTATGAATTTTGGGGAGCAAGTATAAGGTGGGCACCTTAGGGTATTTAACCATCAAGCCATCCACAACTTTCCTCGTGACAAGGCCCAAATCCAACGCCCGCTCCAGAATTACTAAGAGCTCTCTAGAGAAGGAGTCAACAGGATTAAAGTGTAGTTTCTTATACGTGCCCTTCTCTCTCAGCTGACGAAACACTTCCCTCTCGTACTTAATTATGGGCCATATCACTACATTTCCCCCCTTGTCAGCGGGTTTTATCACTACGTCCTTCCAGCTCTCCAGTTGTTTTAAGGCTGTCCTCTGCCGAGATGTAAGATTATCATTATGGCGCCTAGATTACAGATGAGCAAAGTCATCTAGTACCAATCTTGTAAATATCTCGACAGAGGGGCAAAGTGACAAGGGGGGAAATCTAGTAGACCTGGGTAAAATGCATGATGGAAACACACCTGTGCCGTCGGGGAGTTGTTGTTCCGACTGAAGCTCCTCCAAAATTGCTAAGGCCTCTCTCTCCTCACGACTATCCAAACCAAAAGTTGGTGTCTTGTGATTATGTAACTTCTTTAACACCAGCTTTCTGGAAAAAAGATGGAGATCCTTCATAGCTGTAAAGAAGTTAAATGCATTAGTTGGAGAGAAAGATAGCCCTTTGGATAAAACCTCAGTCTGTGCCACCGACAGCTCATGGGTGGAAAGATTAATTACCTGAAGGGTACGATTATCTTTTTTAGATGTTTTTTGTGGGACTTGTTTAGTTGCTTTGAGTCGTGTCATTACACCTGACGTCATTGGATTAGGTCCCAAAGTCGTCCTATCCATGTTACTGGGAATTGTCATTTCGTCAGACGAGAAACCAGAGGCTTGTGATGTAGAACGCGATCGTGATCCCGATTTGGATCTAAATTTTGATCTAGACCTGTATGAGGGCTGCTGCCATCTATACATCTGATTTAGTTGTTGATCACGAAGATCGCGTTGAAACTTTTTTATCCAACACATCAATATGTACCACCTACAATTGGTGTTCCATCTGCTCAAACAACTGCATCATTATTTGTTCCAAGTACAACAACTGTTACTAGTGGAAACACTGATCAGTCACTCACTACAACATCTAGTGTTGTGCAGCAAACATATTCTGTTGGTGTCAATGCAATGGAGACTACACAGGAAAGCATCACTAGCCTAGAGGATTTAGTTGAATCATAATGTGATATTGTATGTATTATTTTACATTTTGGTATGTTTTCTAGGGTATTGCTGGTCGGAAAACATTTCAAAATGTAACACATTACTTACTCTATATGCATGGGGTCATATTTGTGTTTTCGTTTCCAAAGATTCAATAGAAATTACTCTGTCACTTCAAAAACATTACCTGCCTGTTAGAATGTTGCCTTGCTCTGGACATGTTGTTTGGACCATCCATTAGAAAAAACTGGGTTTAGGGAAAAAATGCACGTACATAAACTACTACACTAACATTCAGACACCTTTATTATTAAAAATCCAGCCACTATGCAGTATCTGCATATGGTCTGGTCCCATACTTGTATTCCAATAGTGTCAAACAAATTATGTTTACGTGACATTATTGCATGATAAAGTATGGTGTTTTGTATGGGCTAATGTCCCTGACAAAATTCTGTAAAAAAAATAATAGAATACAGGGTGTTTTGCAAAAGATAACAGACATACAAAGGTTCAATAAAAAATCTTGACTAATTTTTACAAATCCAATTTGCCATATTTTTATTAGTCATGTACATTCAGTAGTACTGTTACTTGCAAAACAAAAAAACCTGATTTTATAGCAATAAACTTAAATCACAATAGCTTATTGGGACCACAAACACAACCAACCAAAAAAATACACCACAAATTATACCTATGTATGGTCATTTTCTCTTTTGTATTACATATGTGTTTGTGCTTATGTAACCAAGTGATAAAAACCTATAACAATGTCAAATTTAGACATGACTATGGCGATTTAAACTAAAATAATCTTTAAACTGATTCCTCACTTGTAGACCAGAAGTGGACACATTGGTTCTAACACTACCATTCTCTACAAATGGTGCATTTAAAGCTGGCAACTCCTCAATGTCTTCGTCATCGCTTTCATGTAATCTACAGTAATTATGTAACACTACTGTAGCTTTAATGACAGCCTTGACGATGGTTGGTTGGAGTTGGATGGTGGTTTGATAAATGTGCCATCTTGAGGCCAAAATGCCAAAGGCACGTTCAACATAGCATTGTGCTCTGGCCAATTTGCTATTAAATAGGGCTTTTGATCTGTCCATCCCCCTTCTGGGATATGGACGCATCAAATGCCTAGACAATGCAAACCCCTGATCTGCAACCATGACAAAAGGAACAATAGGGCCATTATTACCAGGCAATGGTCTTGGTGCAGGCAAACTTAAACTATCAGACATTAATCGTCTTGCTAAACGTGAGCTTCTGAAAATGCGTGCATCTGAGGCACTGCCATAGGCCCCAATATCAGCAAATAAAAAGCAGTAGTTTGTATCTACCATGGCCAAAATAACTACAGAAAAAAAATTATGATAATTAAAATATCTTGATGCAGAGTTAGGTGGTTTCTTCACTCTAATGTGCTTTCCGTCAATGGCGCCAATACAATTAGGGAAAGCTGTTTTCTACAAAAATTCTTCAGAAATGTGCATCTATTCCTGTGTTGAAGGCAGCTGCATGACATGATGCCTACGGGTCTCCCATAGCACAGTGCAGGTATGCAGGATAATCTTGCCAATTGTAGACCTTCCCAATAAGAATTCGAAATGTAGACTGCTGATGGATTGCCCAGTTGCAAGGTAACTGAAATAGAAAAAAAACATGACCTTACTTTGACTATTCATGAAAGTTGTTTTTCAAAACTAATATTTGTGTCATCCAATGACTGGCGAGATACTGTGTATGACTATTATTTTATTGCTTTTGTTTGGAAAAACATATGTGTTGATATTTACTTTCCATATTGGAAAAATAATTACTTTTCTGTTTAATAAACAAGATTGTTTGATTTATGACTCTTGTTTCTTTAATTTTGGTAGAGTTACAATGGTAGATGTGAGCTCTCAGATCATATTTTAAGATTACAATGAGGTTATTTGATCTATATAAGTTTTCAACAAAACAAATACCTAAATTTAAAATTACATAATTTCTACAAAATGATGCCTTTGAGATTTAACATGTATTTCAAAATAACAGATAAAGCATGAGTATACATGACAACACCTACCGTAAAGTCACCAACAGTCGTTCCTCAGGGGAGATGCTGAGGTGCATACAGGTGTCCTGATGCTTCAAACGATGGTACACAAGGCCAAGGATGTTGTCAAATGAATTCATGGTGAGATGGCAGTAGGCTTGGAATTTTGGTGGAAATTTCCACATTTCGCCATAGAGAATATTAAAATGCCCATGTGTTTTCCTGAGCTTCACAAGGGGGTGAATCCACATCCTTCTCTCCAGTGGTGGCTCTTCTTCAATCATATGTCGCCTAACCCCAAATCTCCTAGATATCAACCAGAGCAAATACATGGTTGCTTCATTGGAGAGAGACATTTTGGAGTGTGTATAATGTGAGAATCAGCTCAGAAGCCATGTTTTTAAAGGTTTTTTTAAGCAAACTAACCAAATTGGGTAGTTAATTGACCAATTAAACACACCAGGAGCACATTATGATGGGCTAACAAGGTTATTTGTGTGAAAATACGGATCTTGAAAAACGGACGTCACACGGACTGCACACGTACGTATTTAATGTCAATACGGACATTCCACACGCACACACGGCTCGCATACGCCATCACACGGATGCCATATGTACCGGAGAAACGCCCCTAAAAAACGGAACACGGACCCGAAAAACGGACCGTAAGACACGGACTTTTTTTTGCGGAAGTGTGTTTTTAGGCCATAGGCATGGCATGCCCTTCTAAAATCATGCAAAACACCGCAAGGGTTACTCCAAGTTGAGTCTCCCTTTTTTCCAAAAATTGGGCCACACACACACCCACCCCTTCAGTGGCAGCACTTGTGCCCCAGTTGTAAACTTCACAGGAAGATTTGCATCAAGCACATTCAAAACTACGCCATACTTAACCGTCCCCAGGATGACACCGGGGTAGGTAGCTAAGTCTTTCCTGATCCCAGCTCTGTTCATCTTGGATCATTTTTAAAAACAATGTAAGCAAGGGTTACTCCAAGCGGAGTCTCCCTTTTTTCCAAAAATTGGGCCACACACACACACACCCACCCCTTCAGTGGCAGCACTTGTGCCCCAGTTGTACACTTCACAGGTAGATTTGCATCAAGCACATTCAAAATCCACAAGCATTTACTCTCCCCAGGATGACACAGGGGTAGTAAATTCCTTGTGGATCCATGACTTGTTCATTTTGATGAACGTTAGTCTGTCCACATTGTCACTGGACAGACGCGTGCACTTATCTGTCAGCACACACCTAGCAGCACTGAAGACACATTCAGAGACAATGCTGGCAGCTGGACACGACAAAATCTCCAAGGCGTAAGTGGAGAGCTCTGGCCATTTTTCAAGATTTGAAGCCCAAAATGAGCAAGGCTCCATTTGCAAAGTCATGGCATCGATGTTCATTTGGAGATACTCCTGTATCATCCTCTCCAGCCGTTGACTATATGTCAGACTTGTTGTCTCTGGTGGCCTTGCAAAGGATGGTCTAAAAAAATGATGAAAAGATTCAATAAAATTGCTGTTACCAGCACCAGATGCGGTGCTGCTGGTACGGGTAGACTGTTGAAGATGACGAGACCGTCCCATGTTTGTCAAGTTACAACTGGGAGATTCACTCCCTGCACCACAGTTGTTTGGTGGAAAAGCCGAGCTAAGATCGAGTAACAGCTTCTGCTGATACTCCTGCATACGTGCGTCCCTTTCTATGGCTGGAATTATGTCACAAAATTTGGACTTGTACCGGGGATCTAATAGTGTGGCAAGCCAGTAGTCATCATCACTTCTAATTTTGACAATACGAGGGTCATGTTGGAGCTAGTGCAGCAAGAAGGCGCTCATGTGTCTTGCGCAGCCATGCGGACCAAGTCCACGCTGTGTTTGTGGTGCTGCCACAGTTGCTGTAACATGTGGAGAGTCGAATTCCAGCATATCGGCACATCGCATTTCAGGCGATGAACCGGCAGGCCGAAAGACTTCTGGAGCGATGCAAGTCGCTCAGCAGCGGTGGTTGAACGGCGGAAGTGAGCAGACAGTTTTCGTGCCCTGTTCAGAAGACCATCTAGGCCGGTATAGTGTGTTAAAAATTGCTGGACAACAAGGTTCAACACGTGAGCCATACAAGGCACGTGTGTCACCTTGCCCAGGCGAAGGGCCGCACCCAGGTTTGCAGCATTGTCGTACACGGCCTTACCAGGCTGCAGGTTGAGTGGAGACAACCATTTATTAAACTCAGTCTCCAAAGCTGCCCACAACTCAGCCTCTGTGTGTCTCTTATTTCCAAGACATTTCAAGCTAAAGACTGCCTGATGTCGTTGCGCTCTGCTGCCAGCATAGTAATGAGGGGTGCGTTATTCCTTCTGCGCAGTTAGAACGCTGGTGGCCTGACCAGGCAGGCTTCGGGCGGAGGTGGAGGACCCAGACGAGGTGGAGGAGGCAGAAGCAGTGGCGGAACTTGGACAGACAGAGGATTGATACACAAGTCGTGGGGACGGCAAGACTTGTGCAGCAAGACCCTTCACCATCTATCACCATAGTTACCCAGTGCCCAGTCAGCGACATGTAACGTCCCTGTCCATGCTTACTGGTCCAAGTATCGGTGGTGAAATGCACCCGTTCACACACAGAGTTTCTCAAGGAAGCGGTGATGTTGTGTGCGACATGCTGGTGTAGCGCAGGCACACCTTTCTTAGAGAAGTAGTGGCGACTGGGCATCTGGTACTGGGGCACAGCGACAGACATAAGGTCTCTAAAATCCTGTGTGTCCACCAGGCGGAAAGGCAGCATTTCGGTAGCCAAGAGCTTACAGAGGGATAAAGTCAACCTCTTAGCTTTGTCATGGGTCGCAGGAAATGGCCTTTTATTTGTCCACATCTGAGGGACAAAGATCTGGCTGCTGTGTGTAGACGGTGGTGAGTAGGGTGTCCCTGAAAAAATGCAGGTTTGTGAGGAAAGTGCAGGCGTAGACATGATGTTGCCTTCATCCAACGTTGATGCTATCGATGTCTGAGAGAGCTGTACACACGCACTTGTTTCCCCTTCCAAACCAAATGACGACCTACCAAGCAAACTGCCTGTTGCGGTTACAGTGGTGGAAGTTGTGCGTGGAAAACCAGGTGTGACAGCTGTCCCCACAGTCCTAGAAGATGAAGAGCGCGTGGATGCACTTGAAGGGGCAGTCGGTGGATAGTTCGCTCCGCTAGACCGCATTGCAGCACGGTGAGCTTCCCACTGGGACATATGATATTTATTCATGTGACGATTCATGGAAGAAGTTGTCAAACTCCTGATGTTTTGCCCTCTACTAACAGAATCACGACAAATTTTACATATCACATAATTTGGGCGATCTTTTGTTATGTCAAAAAAGGTCCAGGCTAGGCAAGGCTTAGAGGGCATGCGACCTGCTGAGCCCCCCCTACTAGTGCTCAGAGGCAGAGTGGTGGCTGAGGATGCAGTTGTAGACGTGCTACCAGTACTACTCCTCTGTCCAGGAAGGCGCAAGGTAACTTCGTTGTCAGTAGCATCCTCCTCCACCGCCTCTGTTGACCTCCTCGAGGGCCTGACTGTGGGTTGACAGTAGGTGGGATCTAGAACTTCCTCATCAAGCTTTGTGTTTGCACTCCCCTCACCCTCAGACCGACCCTCTTCCTGACGTGAACTAATATTTAAGTTGTCATCCCAATCTGGTGTCTGCGTCTCATCGTCATCAGTATGTTCCTCATTGTCTATAACAACAGGTGTTACAGTTTGTGAATAAGGGTCAACATTATGCTCGGAAACTTGGTCCTCACGGCCTGAATCAGAGTCACAAAGATTCTGGGCATCACTGCAGACCATTTCCTGGTCTGTACTCACTGTAGCTTGGGAGCAGACCTCTGATTCCCAGGCTATAGTGTGACTGAACAGCTCTGCAGAATCAGCCATCTCAGTTCCACCATACTGTGCAGGGCGGATGGAGACTTCAGAGCTGGGAGAAAGCAAGTGTGATTGGGATGACAACTCAGAGGACTGGTGTTTTTTGGATGCGGTAGTTGAGGTGACAGAGAGGGCACTTGTTGGACCACTTGAGATCAATTCAAGCATTTTCTTTTTTTGGCCATCATCAACCTTTGTTCCAGTTGTTCATGTCCGTAAAAAAGGGAGCACATCGGATTGTCCACGGTAAGTAGTAGACATCTTACTTTTGCTGGAAGATGGTCTATCTTCAGCAGATGTTAATGGAGCTTTGCCACCTTCCCCACGGACAAACCCTTTTTTTCCTTTTCCAACACGCCTCTTCCCCTTTCCACCAGCATCTGTCATTTTGCCACTCATTTTGATTGCGACAAGATTGTGCACTTAAAATGTGGTAGTAAAAATTGAGAGGTAGTGTTGATTGCAGCGGTGGTCTAGCTTTATTAACAGCAGAATAAACAACAATAACTATCCCTGACAATGCAACTACGGCCCTTAAACTGGCAGCATAGTTTGCTATTAGAATGGCTAAGGCTAAGTTCACACATCCTGTGTTTTGCATCAGTCACAATCCGTCGCCTTGGGGAATTACGGTATCCTGCAAAATATTTTGCAGGAATCCTGTATTTCCCCATAGACTTCTATTAGCGACGGCTTGCGACTGATGACCCTGCGTTGCATCCGCTGCGTCGCGGTCCGTCGTTTTTGACTGACCGCCGAGCGGGGAGCAACGCAGAATGTAACGTTTTTCGGGCCGTCAAAATTAACGCGCCGCGCAGGAATCCGTCGCCATCCGTCAAGCTTGTAATGCATGTCTATGGTGCTGGATTCCGTCGTAATCCGTCTTACAACGGAATCCAGCGCAGGATTCCGTCATGCTCTACTGAGCATGCCCAGCATGCTTGGCACGCCCACTGGGCTGTCCCAAACACAGACGGATCATGACTGATCCGTCAAAAAACGGACGCACAGCGGATGTAACGGACGCAACTGATCCGTTTTTTCACAGGATTCCTGTGAAAGGAATCCTGTGAAAAACACATCAGTTGCATCAGTTGACATCTTGAAAATGACTGATCCGTTGCTGACGGACCTGACGGATTGAAAACACAGGATGTGTGAACTTAGCCTTAGTAACAATGAGTTTCAGTGTGCAATGCAGAGGTGCCGCAAATATCTTTGCACCAGTGGGACAATAATGAAGTCCAACAGCCACTTTTAGGATGCCACTAAGTTTTCTCAGTGTTTGCTAGTATAATGCCTTAGTAACAATGAGCTTGAGTGTGCAATGCAGAGGTGCTGCAAATAGATTTGCACTAGTGGGACACTAATGGAAGTCCAACAGCCACTTTTAGGATGCCACTATGTTTACTCAGTGTTTGCTAGTATAATGGCTTAGTAACAATGAGCTTGAGTGTGCAATGCAGAGGTGCTGCAAATAGATTTGCACTAGTGGGACACTAATGGAAGTCCAACAGCCACTTTAAGGATGCCACTAAGTTTACTCAGTGTTTGCTAGTATAATGGCTTAGTACCAATGTGCTGGAGTGTGCAAAGGGCAGGAGAGTACAGTGGCAAGGTTGTGGGTCTGTGTAGAGGAAAGGAAGCCTCACTTTTTTATCCCTACTAATGGGGAAATGCAGCTAGGAAGTCCCTGACCTTAGCTACACAGATGCTCTTATCTGTAGCTGTTAAAATCTGTTTCCACAGACCTGACTGTCACCTATGGCTCTGAGCCTGCTGTTATTACCCCTTACAAGGGCTAAAAGAAACTTCTATCCCTATTCTGTATAGCGCTGTGTGTAGAGCGTACACAGCAGTATCGGAGACAGGAGCTACGCCAGCGGTGACTGACACCCAGACGCAGAAGGCAAATAATGGCGTCCTGACGGGCAGATACCCGTTTTTATAATGCAGGGACATGTGACATGGACATCCTATCACACATGCCGTTGCTTCTCTGGCTAAAAGTCCACTTAGCTGTTTGTGTGTCTGGGATTGGCTGACATGCTGGCCCGCCCCACTACATGCGCGCGTTTAGGGAAGGAAGACAAGGGAAAAAAAAAAATGGCGATCGCCATTATCCCAGCAGCAGTGATCTGAATGCGCTGTTCCCGCACACTATACGCTGAAATTTCATAATAGTGTGAGTCACAGAGTGACTTACACTATTACAGCGGAAAGCCAGCTAGTAATTAGCTTGGCTTTTTGCTGCTAGAACCGTTCTCGAACGTAACTAGAACTATCGAGCTTTTGCAAAAAGCTCGAGTTCTAGTTCGATCTAGAACAGCCCCCAAAATCACTCGAACCGCGAACTGGAGAACCACGAACCGCGCTCAACTCTATTAAGGAGTTAAAAAACATCCTGTTTGGTGAGCTTATAATCGTTTATTGATAGTCATGTGTGGACTACCAACATTTCTGCCCTCAAAACGCAAAAAAACCTCGCATGTGCAATTATTATATGCAGATTTTTTTTCGCTTTCCATTCTGTGGACAAAAGTCACAAATAAAAAATTCACTTTGCTGGAACTATGATATTCTGTTTTATTACGCTCAAAAATTCTCTGCTGGGTAAAAACCCCATAACAAATACTCTTTGGGAAAACGTAGTCTTATAACCCTTTAAATAATGTCACAAAAATGCTACATTTAAAATATAAAAGACTAAGATTTGCTTCACCAGTAATAAAGCAAATCGGGAAAAGATTGGGCTCTCCGGCATATTGTTCATGAATGCTAATGGGACGGGATGAGGTCAATGCAGTAAACAAACCTGATCTCTGTCCAGAACATCGAATAGTTTAACAAACAACAGATGTATACACAGCTTACATATCTAGCGCATAATCAGGAAATGGTACACGAGCGCTTGAAGCAATATGTACTCATTCTGATGCCCGGAAAATATTTGGAAATGCTGTATCCTGCTACATAAGTCCTAAAACTTTGAAATTCAGCTGTAACTACAGCAAACCTCCCACTATCCCTTTCTTAGCCATATGTTACTCATAGTGGTCCAGGAAAGCGAAATATGAGTTGTTGGCTGGGTTCTCATACTGGAAAGTTGATAATCAGTGATCAACAATATGTTTGCTAATTTAGGAAATGTGAAACACAACAGTAGGTTATAAATGTAGATGTAAACATCTAGAATAACCAAGGAATGGGCATCTTATACTAGACAACCCTAGTGTAAAAGCTTTTTTTCAGGTATATGTGCTCTGCTTTTGGGCTATATGCCAGAATTAAAAGCCATTGTGGAATTGACTTACAGTACAGACCAAAAGTTTGGACACACCTCATTCAAAGAGTTTTCTTTATTTTCAGGACTCTGAAAATTGTAGATTCACATTGAAGGCATCAAAACTATGAATTAAAACATGTGGAATGAAATACTTAAAGTGTGAAAGAACTGAAAATATGTCTTATATTCTAGGTTCTTCAAAGTAGCCACCTTTTGCTTTCATTACTACTTTGCACACTCTTGGCATTTTCTTGATGAGCTTCAAGAAGTAGTCACCGGAAATGGTTTTCCAACAGTCTTGAAGGAGTTCCCAGAGATGCTTAGCACTTGTTGGACCTTTTGCCTTCACTCTGCAGTCCAGCTCATCCCAAACCATCTCGATTGGGTTCAGGTCTGGTGACTGGAGGCCAGGTCATCTAGCGTAGCACCCCATCACTCTCCTTCTTGGTCAGATAGCCCTTACACAGCCTAGAGGTGTGTTTGGGGTCATTGTCCTGTTGAAAAATAAATGATGGTCCAACTAAACGCAAACTGGATGGCATAGCACATCGCTGAAAGATGCTGTGGTAGGCATGCTGGTTCTGTATGCCTTCAATTTTGAATAAATCCCCAACAGTGTCACCAGCAAAGCACCATCATACCTCCTCCTCTATGCTTCACGGTGGGAACCAGCCATGTAGAGTTCATCCGTTCACCTTTTCTACAAAGACACGGTGATTGGATCCAAAGATCTCAAATTTAGACTCATCAGACCAAAGCACAGATTTCCACTGGTCTAATGTCCATTCCTTGTGTTCTTTAGCCCAAACAAGTCTCTTCTGCTTGTTGCCTGTCCTTAACAGTGGTTTCCTAGCAGTTATTTTACCATGAAGGCCTGCTGCACAAAGTCTCTTCTTAACAGTTGCTCTAGAGATGAGAAGGTGTGTCCAAACTTTTGGTCTGTACTGTAACTATGTATTAAATAAATGGTTATCCTTTTATCTAAGTGTGTAGCATGAAAGGTAATCCTAGGGGGAGGGTGGGACAGGGCCCTTTATCAAAACCTAAATTTGGTTCCCTTCCATAAGTTGGCATATGTAACTTGACAAGCAGGTCAAATGCTTGTCAACCCACTCCACTACTCTAGTCTAGTGTCCCCCTAATGATTGCTTATTAAGGATGAGCGAGCAGTAAACTGCTTGAGTATTTGAATCGAGCAGGTCCGTCATTTGGACAGGCTTAATTCCCCCCCCCCACTGAAATGGACAGAAATACTGAAAATTGAATGGTAACAGTGTGGGAAAGAAGACCGGATGCATCTGTGACTCCCAGGTCACTGCTAGTAAGTAAAGAAAGAAAAGGGTTTTTTTTTTTAAAAAATCATGTGGTGCCCCCCCTATTTTTGATATCCACCCAGACCTAAAAAAAAAAAAAATAATTTTGGCATTCTTGAATTTTTTTGTTTACAGTGTTTACCGATCATGTTAATTTTTTTTATGTTTTGATAGATCGGACTTTTCTGAATGCGGTGATACCACATGTGTTTTGGGTTTTTTTATTATCTTTATTTTTAATGGGGCAAAAGGGGAGTGATTTGAACTTTTAGGATTGGGAGGTGGTTCATATATTTTTTTTAAACCTTTTTTTTTCCTGTTTAAAAATCCCCTAGGGGACTTGAAGCTGCGATCGTCTGATTGCTTGTGCCATACACAGCAATGTCACAGAACTGCTGCTTATGGTAACAATAACATTCTCCTTTGAAGCCCAGCCCATGCAGGGTTTCAAAGGAGCGCTACAATGACAAGTACGAAGCTCTTCAGCAGCCCCGTTTGATGTCATAGCAACCCCTCGGGGACCCGCGATGATGCCACAGACACGCTGATGGCAGCTTACATTGGCAATCCTTATGCTGGCACCATGCTTAGTCCCACTGTCAGAGTTTTACAGCGCGATTTAAACAGGCTAGCAATGTTGCTGGTGGCAGGTCCTGGCTATAATATACAGCCCTTACCTGCCGAGTATGGGGTGAGCTCCCCAAATTATCCCACTGCATACACCCGCTTCCAACTTGCATCGTACATATACAGCGGTTCTTCTGAAAGGGTTAAACATGCTACCATGGTTTGATCATAGCTGGACGTGTGTCTCATTGAGCACATTAGGAAAAACATTGGTCCACAATTGAAAAGGGAGTCACCATCAGTAGATGTTGATGATGCCCAAGTTCATTCATTGTGGCAGAACATTCCTCAGACAACCATTCATAACCACATTGATAGCAGCCAAGGCGTGTAAGTGTATATTTCTGAACATGGAGCTCATACTCAATACCATAAAAAAAAAAGTTTTAAAAATGTTGCTTTCATTTTTCATCATTTGCATATCATTAACATGCCTATCCATCCTGTGATTTATATAACTCTACAACTTTTCATTCTTGCGTTGAAATTTCAATGTTGAGGAGTGTATATGAGGGACTGCTGATAAGTCTTTGGCTTTGTGATCTTTTTTTGTTTCTATGGTAATGAATGTTACATCACATGAAAGCCCTATGTGTCTAATATATGTTTTCAAAATGTTGTGTTTGTTGCTTATGGCAACAGTGTTCTACACACAAGGGAAAACAAAATGGCAGAGTCTTATGCGATATTCACAGCAACTGACAGCAGAGTGATAAAATTATTGTTTCTGCAAGGAAAGTCCACAAAGGATATTCATGGTGATGTCACAGACATTGGGGGATCAATGCCCTTCATATTCCACAGTTAAGAACTGGGTTGCCAAATTTAAAACGGGCCACTTCCGCACCAATGATTAGGAACGTCCTGGATGACAGAGAGTGGTGGTTGTTCTGGAGATTGTCAATGCTGTGCACAACCTCATACTGGAGAATCGATAAATTTCAGCTAAAGCAATAGCAGACATCATGGAGATTTCCCATGAACATTTGGACATGAGGAAGCTATCTGCAATCTGTGTCCCCAAATGTTTGACAACAGATCAGAGAAGCATGCGAGTGAAAACTTCCCGGTCCATTTGTCAGCGTTTCCAAACTGATAAGAAATTTCTGGATTGACTGGTCACTATGGATGAGACCTGGATTTATTTGTATGACCCTGAAAACAAAGAGCAGTCAAAAGATCAGGTACTAAGGTGATGGCGTCTTCGTTCTGGGATAAGGAGGGCAAGCTGCTATTGGACTACCTTCAAAAGGGTTTCACCATCAATGCAAGGCATTACATTGAACTTTTGGACCAATTGAAGGCAGCTTTGAAGGCCAAAAGGCGCGGCAATCTGTCCAAAGGAATCTTGGTCCTGCAAGACAACGCATCCGCTCACACTGCACAAGCGACCACGGCAAAACTGGCAGAGCTGGGCTTCCAGCTGGTTGACCACCCACCTTATTCACCAGATCTAGCTCCTTCCAACTATCATCTGTTTCCAAACCTGATGAAACACCTCAAGGGTACCAAATTTCACAACATTTTTGATGCCATAGCTGCTATGGATGCCTGGTTTGAGGCACAACCAAAAACCTTCTTTTTGCTAGACTTACAGAACTTGGAATACCAATGTAAGAAGTGTGTTGACATCAGTGGAGAGTATGTGGAATACATGTTAAGTTTCATCATCCCATCTCGTTTCTTTCTGGGTGAAGCCAAAGACTTTGTAACCCTCGTAGACAACCTGATGAACAAAATCAAAGCCACACCTGTCCAATGCATCAGAGCTGAAATACCAGAACAACTCATGAAGTGACTAGGCCTGGACTCCAATACTAAGCACAAACCTTGTGGGGAAAAAGCAAACCATTCACATTTGGTGCAAAAGTATGTAGACACCCTAATGATTTAGTGCAAGCGTTTTTTTGCAAACAGGTGCAAAATCAAGCACACAGTTATGTAATATCCATAGACAACGCTGGTAGTTGTACTGGTCATACTGAAGAGCTCAGTGACTTGAAACGTAACAGTCATAGGAGGCCACCCATCAGTGTGCCTTGTTTTGGAAGTGCTAGTATTATAAAGTGCAACCATGTGGTGATATGTGTGGTATCTAAATATAGCCTATTCTCTGTTGTGTCACTTACTAGAATAGAGGATATGATGTATAATTCTTCTGGAAGTGATGTCTGCTGAAAAGCTGTATTAGAAGCTTCATAAAATCACCTTTCATGGTCATGCAGCTGCATGTGTGCCGCTCCCGTGTCAGCAGCCGAGCTGCTCGGATCCGGGTTCTCAGTGGCTTGAGGGTCTCCGGACCCGGGGGTCGTGCGGCCACTCAAATGAAGGGGGTATTTATAAGGGTCATTAAAGAGTTCGTGACACCACCCGTGGTATGTGATAATTAGGAGTACCACCGCTTCAGTTGGGGAGTACCCGGGGGTGATGGAATGGGGCAGCCAGGTGTTAGGGGTAGGGGGAATGCCGTTGGGTGCAAGGGGGGTCACTTTGGTACTCACTCAGTCCATTAAGCAGACACCGACAACTGGTAAAACAAGTCTCTGGACACTGACACTGCCGCTGAGGGGAGCTTAGTTCGGGTCCCGTCCCCAATGGTGCTGCCAGGTGATCAGTGACCTGCCTCCTAGCACTAAGTTTACTTCTCTGGTGGTCCCGGTAGTGTGAAACTTGCTGGGTTCCGCTCCCCACTATGGTTAAGTGTGGGAGATTTGTCTCAGGGCTCACGCTTGGGATTTTCTGGACCGTTTTGGATTGGAAAGTCCTATCCCCCTCGTTTCGCTAGTGCCCCGATTTTGGAGCGGGTGGGAACGAATCTTGAAGGTTCCGTTCTCCGCGGGTAAATTGTCGGGTTACCTGAAGCTACTCCCCGACCTAGGGTCCACATACCCCATCGTGCCTTGGACCCGGACCGGTGATGGTGCAAGGCTGCCGGCTGTCCTACTGGACAGATCCATGCCCCTTACCATGATCCCCTGCGACCGGGGGTCCGACTCCTCTAGGCCCAGACCACCATCTGCCACCTAGATAGTTTCCCGGGAGCCCCACTCCCGACCTCCTCTCACTTTCACTCCCCAAACTACTCTCTCTTTTTTGACACTCCTCACCTCCCCTCCTTAACCCCCCAGGTGGGCGACTCTATTCCACTCAAGCCGTCCACTGGTGGGTTTGGTGAGTTTGGTGCAGGGTGTATCTAGGGTTTGATTAGCTGATGTAGGCAACACCATATAGTTAGGGACCCAAAACCAAGAAGGAGGTGGATACTGCACAGGAGGGCAGATTGTGCAATACCGTTCGACAACCCGATAGTCCAGAGGCGTGATGCATGCTATGGTTACCCCATGTAATGCCTAGCATTGGACAGAGTGGTGTAAAGCACATTGCCAATGATTTCTTCATCAGTGGAAGCTTGGCTTTTCTTCAGTGATGCATCACATTTCACTATCTGGTTGTATGATGGATGGCTATAGGGGGAAAATTCTACCTAGTGGAGATCATAGTGGATCCTGTAAAATTTTGTAGAGAAAGGAAAACTGTATGAAGTTGATTTTCAGGGTATAGGCTACAAGTCACTTATTTGCGCTAAAAAGGCATTGATAATCTTACAGCATTCAAAGATGCTTAAAAAATGGATATCTGAATGAGGATTACATTTTTTAATGTGAATTATATTTCACATCTACAACACAAACCCATTATAATCTATGTGCCTGTTCACATGTCCATTTTGGATTAGCATCTGAAATCAAAATTACCCGTACAAGTCTATGGACCCATGAAAATCAAAGACACCACACACATGGCATCTGTGTACGATCTGTGCTGTCCGTAATTAACATTGTAATGAACAGGAGAAACATTACAATTTATTTATTTGTCAGCAATGAAAATGATCTGATGTTGAAACTGAAACACTGATGGAAAAAAAAAAAAGGATGACGGTTAGACCGTTCTTTTGCATATGTGAAAAATCAGACGCCTTAAAGGCTGCTTTACATGCTGCGACATCGCTCAAGCGATCTCGTTGTGGTCACGGAATTTGTGATGCACATCCGGTCGCTTTAGCGATGTCTTTGTGTGTGACACCTATGAGCGATTTTGAATCGTCGCAAAAACGGTCAAAATCGCTCATCGGTGACATGCCCCCCTATTCTCGAATATCGCTGCTGCTCGGTGTACAAAGTAGTTTGTCGCTCCTGCGGCAGCACACATCGCTATGTGTGACGCCACAGGAACGAGGAACCTCACCTTACCTGCTGCCGCCCGCTATGCGGAAGGAAGGAGGTGGGCGGGATGTTACGTCCCGCTCATCTTCGCCCCTCCGCTTCTATTGGGCGGCGGTTCAGTGACGCTGCTGTGATGTCGCTGTGACGCTGAATGAACCACCCCCTTAGAAAGGAGGCGGTTCGCCAGTCACAGCGACATCGCAGAGCAGGTATGTGCGGGTGACGCTGCCGTAGTGATAATGTTAGCTACAGCAGCGATCACATGATATCGCATGTACAATGGGGGCGGGTGCTTTAGCGCTCGACATCGCTAGAAATTGCTGTCGTATAAATGTCGTAGCGTGTAAAGTGGCCTTAAGGAGACCTAAATATGCGACACACAGTGCTCTGTCCTTATCGACACTGAGCCCGTTTGGGATATATAAGGATGCTGTTTGGAAGACATATCTGTTTATCCAACATCTTTGCCCGATTATGTTTCAGTAAAATTTGTCATCATTTGCCTTCTATAACCTCGGTGTTAATTACTGCTGACTACATAAAGTGACAAGCCAGGAATCCATGAGAAAGCTTGCTCTGACAGGAGAGTTTCTGACTCTTCCATTCCTTCTTCTGAGCTCTTCTCAGCTGTTTTATGGCCACAAAGATCAGCACAACTTTCATGTGATCATAAATCTGCTGACAGGGGCTCTGAAAATGAAGATAGGAGTCATAACCTCTCCATCAGAAAGTGCAAAATATTTAATGAAAATTTCAAAAATAAAAGTTTGAGGGTTTTTTCACTTAAAAAAACCCCACACACTTGCATTTAAGCACAAAATAAAATGCCCCTGAAAGGAAACTGTCAACATCCTTTAAGACTGTTAAAGCTGAAAAGCCATATTTACCGTTACCAAAGGGTGCTAAGCTTCTCAATCGTGGTGTGCCTTTATGTTACCACGGCAGCTGGGGGCATTTTGAAGATCCCCATCAGTGCCATCTTTGCACACCCATGAAGTCCAGCCACAGGCTGAAGGAAGGATTGGAGTATTTAGAACATTTGATCAAAATGAATGCAGGATCTAGCCATCTAGGGAGGTTTTAAAGATATATATACCACAATTAGAGACTTGGGATGGTGCATTTCCTCAATATCATTATTTTATTAGTTTCAAAATATTAAAATCATTTTCCATTGACATACATATGTGCAAAACAAGGTCACAAAAATTTTTTCACACTGGACTTGCTCCAATACCACTATTATAGGTTATATGGCTGCACTGACTTGTTATTGGCATATATCTGCCTCTGTAACTTAATTTAGTACTTTTTTCACCTCCTTCTGGATGTACTATTGTACTTGAATACTGCTCCTAATGTCTCCCCAGAAGTATCAATTAGTGCTATGAATTCAATGATTCATGGCGAGGTTAATTATCCTGAGCAGTATTATAGTGCAGCGCAGCTTTTACTAACCTGTGCAGAGTTCAATGTGGTTGTGCCGTCCTTGGTTTTAAAGATAGTCAAGTGTGCAAAAAAAAAAAGATAAAATAAAAAATTGAATTACCCCCACCCCATCCCGTTTCTCGTTCTCCGTTCTGAAAATAAAAAAAATGTAAATAAAATCAACATGTTTGATATAAAAGTGCCTGTGAAAGTCTGATTTATAAAAATATAAGAGGAATTTGACCCATAAAGGAAATTGAAACATGAGAATTTCCTCAAAATGACTCATGTACCCCAAATGGGCACCAATAAATATGACGGCTTGCCATGCTAAAGATGACCACTTACATAAGTTCTTCGACTTGTCAATATTAGGCCTTGTGCCCATGTTGCTTTTTTCATGCTTTTTCCTTGCTTCTTTTAATCAATAAAAGCAAGGAAAAGCATCCCAACGAAGTCTATGAGAATCCTGACTTGCTGTGCACACGCTGCTTCTTTTTTCCTTGCAGTTCTTGTTGCTGAAAAATGAAGCAGCTTGTCAATTGTTTCTGCGGATTTTCATGCTTTTTTCACCAATTGACTTCAATGAAGTCAGTGAAAAACGCAGGAAAAATGAATAGTAATGCACACATTGCTTTTTTGTGTGCGTTTTTATGTGTTTTTTTTTACATTACTGGAGTTACCTGCAGTCATTTCCTGATCTTGCAGTCTTTACTACGAGACCTTGTGCAGGGAAGTCTGGTGACGTCACAAGGTGAATCAAGTTCATCCATTATTGCTCTACGGAGCTTTCTAGTGTCCACCCCCGGATCCATTTTGCCCAGACAAAGGCTCTGAATGTAAGAGCCGAAACGTTGGCAAAACTGGCGGTGTGGCTCTTTTGCCAAAATAATTTACAAATAAATTATATTATTTCATCACAAACTTGTGTGTGCCAGAAATCTATATTATCATTAGTAAGATCATTTGGTGACAACAGGGGGTACAGCGCCTTGACCCCCGTGGTTGTCATAACTAAAAAACGCAAAAAAACAAGCATGTGAAAAAACATGCAAACGCAATAAAAAATGCACATATTTTCAGCTGCTTTTTTCCTGCCAAAACAGGCGTTTTAATGTGCACATATTTTCTGCACATAAAACGCAACGTGGGCACATAGCCCTATGACTCTTGAAAAAAATGGGTGGAAAAAGATGAAAGGAAATGGGGGTTGTTTGTTTTAGAGCTTAACACCTAAGATTTTGTATTGTGATGTTTGTCAATGAGATTGTTGTATCTGTGATGATCGTGTATTTGTGGGAATAGTGCAGCCAGAATTGTCTATTGTTCTGTTCTTATAAAATATCTGATATCCAGGTACAATTTACCCTCCTTGGTAGCAACCAGGAAAGGGTGAATTAGAACTTGGATAAATTAGATGTTTGTGAGTTAGAAGGAATTCCCTTCATCAGTATAAATGCACGCACTGAACACACATCCTGATGACTGTGTGAATGCCTCGGTTTAGTTTCCATCTTTCGCCTGCATAGAATATATTTGCAGTATTTGCTAGATTGAATGAAGCATGTTCCTAATGTGAACTCTAATTATATATACCAGAGTCAATTTCATGTGCGTCATCACAGCAACATATCCAATCAGATGGGACCCGTTCATGTTTTACACCTACAGATTTCAAATGCACAATCAATAGTGGGCAATTACAGGGAACCTCATGCTAATATTTCCTGCGTTTGGAGCTGTAATCTGCAGTTTACAGAAAAATAGCTGAAGACTGCATTTTCATTTTGTTTCATAACGTACTGCTGTAATATGTGTGTATATATCTGATATATGGCTAACAGCCTCTGAAAAAGCCACCCCTGCTACATCCTCTTATGGGAGTGTCCAATTTGCTCACACTCCCAGCTCTGACAACAAATATATTGGAGGATCGACTCGGTTATCAAACAACCCTCCAGTCCTTTGGGATACACTCTGTCCTCATCTACTCTCTCCCTAAGCATAGGGTCACACTTGCAAGTGGCTCGCACGTAACTCACGCAAGTCTCGCATCGCATCACCCGGCACGGCCTGCAGCTCTCAGCACTGGAGCAGGTCAGTGGCATAGATATGCATACACGTGACCTGCTCCTGTCCGGTAGGCAGTGCTGGGCGATGTGATGCGAGTTACTCACAAGTGTGACTCCAGCTTAACAATCCAACTGGTGGTCATCTACCCACCTTTTATGAATGGCTTCATTACAGGCTCTTTTGACACATATCATTCAATTTCTTCCAAATTTCTCTCACTCAATTCTCCCTTTGGCCTCTTATAGTAGTACAATCATTCAGGAAGGACGCTCATGAAACCTTATCTTTACCTGCATCTGTTCCAAGCCTAACCTCAAACTCACCTCTTTCCCTATCTCAGCACAATCTTCTATTATGCTTGCAAGTTTCTTTTTAAATGCCTCCCCCTGCCTTACTTCCACAACTTAGAGTAAGTTCACACAGTGCGTTTTTTGCGGCGTTTTTGCGCAGTTTTCGGGTGCGTTTTTGCTCAGAAAACTGCATGACTTTGCTTCCCCAGCAAAGTCTATGAGTTTTCATTTTTGCTGTCTGCACACAGCGTTTTTTTTCAGCTGCGTTTTTATGGTGCCACAAAAACGCAGGATGTCAATTATTCCCGCGTTTTTCACTGCGCTTTTCATCCATTGAGTGCAATGGGATGTTGAAAGACGCAATGAAAAATGCAAATAGCTGCGTTTTGGTGCGTTTTGGGGCGTTTCTAAGACCAAAAACGCAGCTATAAACGCAGGAGGTGGGTAGTAAAGTGACGTGTACAGGAAGAGGATTCCTTCTGTCAGTAAACACAGAAGCGTGAATCCTCCCGGTACCGCCACCGCCGCTTCCACCTCCAGTCCTGTGCATGTATGCTGCCGTGCGGCGCCATGTCTGGGCGGGAGGTGGAAGCGGCTGCAAAAACAAAAGTGAACAGTAGAAAAAAAAAAAAACAAGTTATACTCACCTGTCTGCAGCCTCCCGGTGCCATGCCCGCTCCCATATCCTCCTACCGGTACCGCCGCTCCGGGTGTGTGCAGTCTCCCCGGGTACGTATGCCTGCAGGATGCAGGACCTGGCGATGGATCACCTGATGCAGTCACCTGACGCATCAGCTGATCGTAAGTCTCGGGCTGACGCCGGCGCCCAGCCGGTCATCAGCGGATGCGTCAGGAGACTTCATCCCTGATTACCGGCAGCTGCTGCAGCGATCGGACAGGATCAGGCTCCCGCCCCATCGCTCCAGGAGCTGCCGGTAATCAGCACATAAGTGAGTATTTTTTTTTTTTTTGCACCGATGCATCTGCTGATTGTATAATCGGCTTTTATACAATCAGCTGATGTGTGATGTGCTTCAGCCCCTAGAACCTGACACATCATCTGATCGCTTTGCCTTCCAGCAAACCCATCAGATGATATTGGATCCGGATTGGACGGCGCGGGACCCTTGACCCAGGATTACTGCGGAGCGGGGTTCTTTATTTCAATAAAGATGGAGTCACTAATTGTGTTGTGTTTTATTTCTAATAAAAATATTTTTCTGTGTGTTGTGTTTTTTTTTTTATCTTTACTAGAAATTCATGGTGGCCATGTCTAATATTGGCGTGACACCATGAATTTCGGGCTTAGGGCCAGCTATACAGCTAGCCCTAACCCCATTATTACCCAGCGAGCCACCCGGCATCAGGGCAGCTGGAAGAGTTGGATACAGCGCCAGAAGATGGTGCTTCTATGAAAGCGCCATTTTCTGGGGTGGCTGCGGGACTTCAATTCACAGCGGGGGTGCCCAGAAATCATGGGCACCCCTGCACTGTGGATTCCAATCCCCAGCTGCCTAGTTGTACCCGGCTGGACTCAAAAATTGGGCGAAGCTCACGTCATTTTTTTTTTAAAATTTTTTCATGAAATTCATGAAATAATTAAAAAAAAAAAAGGCTTACCTATATTTTTGGTTCCCAGCCGGGTACAAATAGGCAGCTGGGGGTTGGGGGCAGCCCGTACCTGCCTGCTGTACCCGGCTAGCATACAAAAATATGGCGAAGCCCACGTCATTTTTTTTGTTTGGGGGGGGCAAAGAAATCCTGCATACAGTCCTGGAAGGAGGATGCTGAGCCTTGTAGTTCGACAGCTGCTGTCTGCTCTCCTGCATACACTATTGGATGGAGGAAGCTGAGCCTTGTAGGTCTGCTCCCCCTGACTCTACCTCAAGCATACAGTCCTGGATGGAGCATGCTGAGCCTTGTAGTTCTGCAGCTGCTGTCTGCTCTCCTGCATACACTATTGGATGGAGGATGCTGAGCCTTGTAGGTCTGCTCCCCCTGACTCTACCTCAAGCATACAGTCCTGGATGGAGCATGCTGAGCCTTGTAGTTCTGCAGCTGATGTCTGCTCTCCTGCATACACTATTGGATGGAGTATGCTGAGCCTTGTAGTTCTGCAGCTGTCTGCTCTTCTGCATACACTAGTGGAGAATGAAGAACACATTGAAGAAGGAAATGACATCAGACCTTTTTTTTGTTCACTGATAAAAAACGCATAAAGACACAGTGAGCAAAAACGCAGCAAAAAAACGCACCAAATCGCGGCAAAACGCGTGCGTTTTTTGCCGCATTTTTTTGACGCGGGTGCGTTTTTGTGCGGTTTTTGCCGCAAAAAACGCACAAAAATGCAGCGTCAAAAAAACGCAGTGTGTGAACCTAGCCTAAGTTATACAAACTTCTCATTCACACACACTCTGACTCTTCTACTGCTCTTGACCACATATACAGTGATACCTCGGTTTTCGTTGATAGTCCATCTGAATACAATTAATGAAAACCGAAACCAATGAAAACGGAGGCAATTATTTCCATAGGAATCAATATATATCTAATTAATTAGTTTTATACACTCTAAAATACCCAAATCACATTTTATTGAGAATAAAGATAGTGTTTAATATTAAAAACAATAAGAAATGAATATAAAATACTAATGTAAAGAATATTACATTTTATCACATTTGTTACATACATTTTAGAACTGACGAGCAGGGTGATATTCACAGAACACCACACACAGCAGGAGAATGCATGGATCACCCTTTGTTGTCGCAAAATTAGTAGCATGGTCACGTGGGCATGCTGACAAAAACAAACTAACACTGAGGCAACCAATGAAAACCAAAAAATGTTTAGTGGAAAAAAAATCAACAAAAACTGAAACCAACGATAACCAACGTCAACGAAAACCAAGGTACCACTGTACCTTCATTTCATGGCACAAAAAAAGCCATTGCTTTTTATAAACACCACACTTACTTTAAATCTCAACTCAAAAGCCCCTCTCACATGCAATAACATCTGGTGACTCAATCCAATGAGAAAACTGAGGCAAGTTTCCAGGGTTTCAGAGTGTTTCGGAAGATAACCCATCTCCAGAAACTCCTTATTACTTGCAACCAGTTCTTAATATTTAAGTCTGAACTTCGTTCTACTGAAGAAGAGGATAACTACGTTACACTCATATATTGTTTGTCCAACATCTCCAATCATCAATTCAACACTATTCCATCCACTTACTCATATAAGCTTCAACTTTACAGTAAGATCAACAACATCAGAGAAGGCTTCAAACTATGGTCCCCCCAAAACCTGTACACAACTGAATCGAAAAAAAATGTAGCTCCAAGGTGAAGAATAAAATTAAATTATCCTAAAGCACATGGCTAAATCACTAAAGATGGATTCATTTTGTTCTTCACCTTGGAGCTAGATTTTTCAATTGAATTGCGGAGTCAGGACGCTGGTGAGGGCATTGTTTACGTGCTACATTTTTCCCCTCTTACCTGTACACAACTGCTCTGTGATAACCTGTTTCTCCACACTCATTGTTAAAAAGATACTCTTCAAACTGCTTTCCACCTCCTGGTTTCTTTACGCTAGCCGTTCCTCCCTCATACTCTTCCAGGGCTGCCACTAGGAATTTCAGGGCCCCATAGGGGCAAAATATTTTTGGCCTCCTTGAGACTCCACCCATGCTCCACCCCAGGTCCGTTTCAACCCCTCAAACCTTCCACAGTCTCACTGCCACTCTTTGTAAAGCATGCATTTAGTCCTATGTGATTATATCCTAACATGAGTAAACTAGCAGTATTTTACGCTTATTTCATCATTTGAATTTATTCACATAATAAAAATGTAAATGAGATAAATTAAAAAGAACACTGATCAAAATTAGAGAACACTTTCAGATACCTGCAATTTTTTGCTGTTATTCTGGCACCTTGTGCTCCTTAATTATCTGACAAACCCTATTTAACTGGCAGCCTAACTTTCCAGTTTCTGCAAAAATGATGTGCCGATCCAAAGTGACTGAAACCCTCTGGCAACAGTTTGTCCAGATGAAGGCTAAAGGCATGATCTTATCAGCCATAGCTAGATAAGATGGTCATTCCAAGTCTGTGACTTCGAGAATATTGCATCTTTACAACATCACAAACGCTTTCAAGTTCCCCAAGAAGGCTGGTCACCCTTGAAAGACAAATGCTAGACATGACAGGATAATGAGGAGAATCTCCATGGGTAATCGTTTCAACACAGCATCTGGAATTGTTCACTAGGGTAAGGATCTGTCTTGTCATGCAGTGTTGCGGCATTTAAGAGCATTTGGACTGAAAGCCCACTCTGCAGTGACCAAAACTTTCATTAGCAGAAAGAATCAAAAGGTTAGACTCACTTTTGGTGAGGAGCATGTTGTGTGGACAGAGGAGAAGTAGTCCACAGTTCATTTTAATGATGAAAGCAAGTTTAATTTATTTGGGTCTGATGGGAAACATTATGTTCGTCAACAAACTGGGGAAAGACTGAAACCAAAGTGTGTTAAGAAGTCAGAGAAAGGTGGTGGAGGAAGTTTCATGGTTAGGGGAATGTTTTCTGCAGCAGATGGACCTCTCGTACAGCTACATTACAGAGTGAATGCAAGTGTGTATCAGAACCTTCTTCAACAACACCTTGATCCTTACTTGCATTCCTCACTCAATCAGCCAGTAGTTATCATGCAGGACAATGTGTGACGCCCTGGCATATCAGGTTGTCACAGGGTATTGTGCAATCTGCCCTTCTGCACAGTATCCACCCTCCTTGGTTAACGGATCCCAGTCCTTTGGTGTTGTTAACAGCTTGTCCAATCAAAATCCTAGGAACACTTTCCACTTGAACTTACCAGACAAACCATTGGGGGGCCTGAAGGGAATAGGGCCACCCACATGGGGGGTTGGTGAAGAGAAAGTGAGGACAGTGACAGTTGAGAGTGAAGGAGGGAGGAGGAAGTGGCTCTCGTGAGGAGAGGCCACGGAGGAGAGCTCCTGTATACTAGGTGGCAGACGTTGGTCTGGGCCTGGTAGGAGCTGGAACCTCGATCGCAGGAGACAGTGTCAAGGGGCACGGACTGCCGAGGAGGGCGGCCGGCGGCCTTGAGCTATCACCAGGCAGGGGCCAGGGCACGACGGGGTACGTGGACCCCAGGCCGGAAAGTAGCTTCACGCGTTCCGGTAATTTACCCGACGGGGGTGAAGGCTTAAAGTGTCATCCCCAACCTGCTCAAAATTCGGGGTACTAGCGCACTGATGGGATAGGACTTTCCCACTACAGTCCAAAGAAATCCTACGCGTGAACCCTGAGAGCAAGCTCACTCTGTTAGCCATACGAATGTGCGGGACCCGAAGAGTTTCATACCAACGTGTCCAATTGAGACAAAGGTGCCAGGGATAGGGCCACAGATCAAAAACAACACCAAGGGCACGGATCCAGGCGTGCTCCCCGCAGACTACCGTGGTGCTCAGAACATTGGTTTACAAGCTGTCGGTGTGGTTATTCACTGAGTGAGTACATTGGAAACCACCACACCTATCCCCCAACGGCACCCAAACACCATCCATCATCCACGGGCCCCGGGATACAAACCCCCAACCCACGGAGGGGTTAAACATCAGGCTGCCACACCATCGTCACCAGGCTCCCCAACGGCAGCGGTGGTCCCGAACATTACCACGCACCGTGGGTGGCGTCACGAACTTTCCACAATACCCCTGTACATATCTCCCCCCTTCTTTTAATCGAGTGTCCTCGAGACCCCCGGGTCCGGAGACCCCTCGAACCACCGCGGTCCGGATCCGAGCGGCGGTACAAATGCCACCTGTCACACAGCAAAATGGGTAAAGGAGTTCCTTGAAACAGAAAACATTGAAATAATGAAATGGCCAGCCCAGAGTCCTGATCTAAACCTAATAGATAACCTCTGGAAATCCTTAGTGATCAAGTTATAGCCAAAAACCCCACAACAGTCAAAGAACTGTTGAAGAGACTGGAGGAAGAGTGGACCAAAATCCCACCAGAGCTGTGTGACAAACTAGTGATGTCCTGTGGCTGCAGATATGCTGAAGTCATTCAAAGCAAAGGCCTGTATATTTCCTACTAATTGTTAACTGTTAGAAAATTTAGTTATAATCTTTCTCTGTGTTACAGTAAAGGCCCATTTACACACAACGATATCGCTAACGAGATGTCGTCGAGGTCACGGTGTTGGTGACACACATCCGGCCTCGTTAGCAATGTCATTGTGTGTGACACCTTTTTGCGATCAGTAACAATCGCAAAAAGGTGTCAAATCGTTCGTCGTGTACACGTCGTTCATTTTTACAAAATCGTTCCTCTTTTGGAACGCAGGTTGTTTGTTGTTCCTGCGGCAGCATACATCGCTATGTGTGACACCGCAGGAACGAAGAACAACATCGTACCTGCGTCCGCCGGCAATGAAGAAGGAAGTAGGTGGACGGGATGTGCCGGCCGCTCATTTCCGCCCCTCCGCTTCTATTGGGCGGCCGCTTAGTGACACCGCTGTGACGCCGAACGAACCGCCCCCTTAAAGGAGAGATTGTTCGGCAGCCACAGCAACGTCAATGAACAGGTAATTGCATGTGACGCTGCCGTAGCGATATTGTTCGCTATGGCAGCGATCACCCCGTGATGCGCCACCGACGTGGGCAGGTGCAATCGCTCGCGACATTGCTAGCGATGTCGCAGCATTTAAAGCCCGCTTAATTGTTGTTCTCTAATTATGATCATCACGTTTTGGGAAAAATAACTGACATGGTGTACCCCTTACAAAAAAAAACATTCAAATGTTGATCAATGTAGATTACATTATTTCTGAAAAAGTAAATGATCATACTTTGTTTTCTAATTTTGATCTCCAGTGTGTATACAAATGGTCATAGCCAAAAGTGTTAGCACCCTTGATGTAGTTCCAGAAAATAAAGTATTTCCCTCAGAAAATATTACATTAATACTGCACCCCTACACCACCCCTCTCCATAATACACCCTTCTACATTGCCCCTTTCCATAATACACCCTTCTACATCGCCCCTCTCCATAGTATCTCTCCCACGCTGCCCCTATGTAAAATATCCCACACACACACTGGCCCTCTGTATAATATACCCACACACATTGCCTCTCTGTATAATATCTCCACACACACTGCCTCTCTGTATAATATCCCCCCACACACTGTTCCTCTCCTCTATTTAATAGCACTCACACACACTGCCCCTCTGTATAATATCCCCCCCACACACACACACACACACACCACACACACTGCCCTCCTGTAAAATATCCCTCACATATGCTGCCTCTCTGTATAATATCACCCCTCACAAGCTGCTCCTCAGTATACTATCACCCCTCACAAATACTATCCCTCTGTATAATGTCCTCCTGGTATATATGTCCCTTTCCAGGTATATATGTCCCCCTCCTTAGCCCATCCTGTTTTATATGTCCCTATCCTGGTTTATTTGTGCACATCCTAGCATACATATCCTCCTCCTGGTATATAAGTCCCCATCCTGGTTTATTTGTCGGTATCTTGGCATACATGTCTGTTATGGACAAGATTATGAACTATTATGAGTATTAAGAGTTATATGAAGATATAAAAAAAACAGGATTTAAGATAGTGTTTGAACTGTGTACCACACCTATATCTCCATTCAGACATCATAAAACTCACCGGACAATCTGGACTTTCATGTGACAAGTGAATCATGCTGACATAGCTTAATATAAATGGGAAAATAAATTGTACATTACAGTGTATTGAATATCACAGAATAAGCTATGTTACGGTATAACCCAATAGGAGACATGTTACATATCCTAGGCCCCTTTTGGTATGTATATCTCCTGGGCACATTTTGATATATACTGTAGGTCCTCATCCTGGTTTTTGTCCCCTTCCTGATATATTTGACCTCCTGGTATATATAGCCCTCTCCTGGGCACATTCTGGTAAATGTCACCATCCTGGTTTCTGTCCCCTTTCTGGTATATTTGTCCTCCTACTGTATATATGTCCCCTTCCTGGGCTTCTCCTGGTATATTTTTTATGTCTGCAAAAATAAAACAAAAAACATTTTACTCACCCTACCCAGCTTCCACGTCACAGGGTGACCTATCTGAGCCACGGTGCATTTCAGCTGTCTGTGCTCCCTGCGAACGCATCCAGTCATGGTTGTTATGCCCTGATCTAGGCCCTGTACTTTATCAAACCCAGCCCAAAACCATCTCTTCAACCTTTTGCTAATCACAACCTTCTGCCTTTTTGTCTTCAATATGCACCCATCACACCCATCCTTAAAAAAATCACTTTGTCCAGCCTTCAATACGACTGACCACTTCTTCATGCCGTAGCATCACAGGCTTGACTCTGTCCTTGATATTAACCAAACAGCACCTTAGTGTCTTGATTACTCTCTGGGCCTTATGCACACGCTGCATTTTTTGGCGCTTTTTTGGGTGCTGTTTGGGTCACCAAACTGCATGCATTTCCTTCCCCATCAAAGTCTATGAAATTTCATTATTTTTGCTGTATGCATGTTGCAGCTTTTTTGGCTGCATATTTGTGGTGATCACAAAGTGATGTAACATGTGAATTCTTTTTGCATTTTGTCCCTGCGTTTTTCACTAGTGATGGGAGGACTCACAGATCAATTCCCGGCCAATTCGAGGTCGACGGGGGGGTCAATCCCTGGTATCCGGCTGAATGCCGGTCTGGTGCAGAGGGGAAGAAGCAAGCAATTTATGCTTACCGAGTCACTGACACGGCTGTACGCTCCCGCGGCCACTCATTACCTTCATTGAATATGCACTGCTTCCCCCGCCCAACGGTGTCTGGGAATTATCTGGGAATTATCCTGGGACCTTGTGTGGCTTACGTCAGACCTGCAGGGGTGTTTTAGGGTTAATAAAGTGGTGCAAGGGGGTATTTTTTTTGTGTATTTTATTTCAAATATAGGATATTTTGGGTGTTTTGTGTTTATTTCTTTTCACTTACAGATTAGTAATGGGGGGTGGATCTCAGACTCTTCCCATTACTAATAAAGGACTTAGTGGCAGATGGGAGCTGACATTAATCCGTTATTATCCCAATTCCCACCACACCAGGGCAATTGCGAAGAGCCGGGTAATGCACTGGGCTTGTTGCATCTAATGGACGCTGTGGACTGCTATTTTTAGGCTGGGGGGGCCAATAAGCATGGGTCTCCCCAGCCTCAGAATACCAGCCCCCAGCTCTCGAGCTTTATCTGGGCTGGGTATCAAAATTGGGGGGGACCGCATGCAGGTTTCTTAAATCATTTAAGTAATTTAAAAAATAAAAGTCGCCTGCGGTTCCTCCTATTTAGATACGCAGCCAAGATAAGCTCATGGCTGTGGGCTACAGCCTGTTGCCATATGCTTTATCTGTGCTGGGTATCATAATATGGGGGGGACCCTACGTCAATTTTTTTAAATTTATTTATTTTTACTATGCGATATAGACCTGCACACCAGCGTCTGTAATTGGAAGCGTCAGACACGCTGTCACTCAGGGTGGGTGCAACCAATCACAGAAGCTGGTGGGCGAGGGAAGCAGAGCATCATACACACACACACACACACACACACACATATACATACATCAGAGCATCATACACACATAGGCGGATCATCACACATACATCACACAAATGGCAGGGCATCATACACAACCCCATTCTCCTCTCCCCCCTTATCTTGACTGTTGAGCTGGTAGTGACATTATAGGAGGAAGGGGGCTCCTGTGTATAAACAGCAGCAACATATAGGAAGGGCTGCTCTTATCTCCACTCTACTTAGGGCTTCTGCCTTGTTGTGACCGGAAGTGCCGGGCATTCAGCTCAGCAGTCACAGTGGACACAGGGACGCACGTCATCACTGGTGATGCTGCATTGAATTGCATATTAGCACGCCCTCTGCCGACACCATGCGCTTCAGAACGGAGCTTTTCAGCTGCGCTCTGAAGCGCACCTTTTAGGTGTGGTGCAGAGCGCACACGTGCGCACTTAGCCTTAGTGCCGACAAGCTTTGTTACCTGCCGGGTACTCCAGTGTTTCATGGAGCCTCAATACAAGTCTGTTAGACATTTTAACCATTAAAATATTAAAATAAATATAAAAAGGCTTGGGATCACCATCATTATACTGATCTGGAGAATCATATTGCCAGATCATTTTCACGCAACCCGAACAAGCAATGGTAAAATGGATGGTGTAATTCAAAACTACAACTCAACCTACATAAAAAATTCATACAGAAAAAAGGGAGGAAAAGAAATTAAGCACAGAAACAAAAAATATCCGGGTGCTTAAAAAGTAAATGCACAATTTTACTACAAAGAATTTACAAACATCCCACCCATTTCTAGATTACTAAGCTAAATACAAACCACTTGACTTCAATAGTTTACACAAAAAGCATGAACATTTTTTAGCAATAACAGGAGACAATGCAGCGCCATAGGACTTATAGTCCTATGGACTATAAGTATGGATGCTTTGACATCACAGTTTTGCTGAGCAGTTGCAGCAATTGCTCCCTAAATTGTTCTTTTTTTTTCTTTTACTTTTTCTGACTAGTTCAAAAAACTTTCCTGATTTTTGCATAAAATATTTTTGTTTCAACATAATATACATTACCAATTAACTTTCTGATAAGACAAATTAATGATAAATGGATGGGTTCTTTTGTGTTTTTGTAAAATTCATTATAATAGACTATCTGTAACAAACCTAACCTGAGGACATTATTAGAATGCAGGGATAGAGGTCTAAGGCCTCCTTCAGACATTCATGTAAAATACAAACGTTTTGCACAGTCCGTGGTGAAGGTACGTATGTGTGTGCGTTTGTATGTGTGTTCTACATGTGCTGTTCCTGTGCTATCCCTGTGACATCTGGACAGCATGAGTTGGTATACTTACCTGTCTCCGGGGCTGCTGTCTTTCGCATCCGCGGTGAGTGCAGTGAATATGCAATGAGCATAATGAGCGGGCCCGGAAGTAACATCAGAAGCAGAGACAGCAGCGACGGAGACAAGTAAGTATAAAAAGTCTTTTTTTTATGTGACATCCATGCTGCCAGAGAAGAACAGACATGTCGCTGTGTGGAGCACACGGACACGCATGTGTTCCACACAGACACACCGTCCTTGTGAAAACACAGACTTGTGAGCAGACCCATTGATTTTAATGGTTCTCTGTGTGAAAATGGACGTCAACGTACTAGAGAAATAGATGTGTGAAGAAGGCCTAAAGTGTATTGATGGTAAATTGGGAAGCTTGAAGGGTCCGACAGGTTACCATTAAAGTAACTACACAATGCTAGCTATAGGTATATTTTCCCTAGCTGGTGTGTGCTCTTTATGTATATGCTGAACTATATTGTAAACTACCATTTTGGATTAATTTTTTCCCTGTATACTTGCTTATTTCAGGACACCATTACATGAACTTTGGCCTTAATTTCACGTTACCCTCATGTGCAACCACATAACCAGAATCTTTATAATCTCCATTATCTAAGCTTGTGTTACTACATATATCCTGAGTCTGTCTGACCCCTGTTGCCATCTATTGAGCTGTTTAAAGGGAACCTGACACGTGTAAAAATGCTATTAACTTGCAGATATGGGGTCAATCTGCAGGTTAATAGTAGTTGAAACCTGCCTGGTGCCTGCACATTGAACCCTGTTGCCTGGAGGAAATGAACTTTCATCCTCTCAGCAGCGTTCGTGTTTCAGTCACGGAGGTGGCACTAGTGCAGGTTCAGTCACCAGTGTATCAAGCCTGGTGGCTGAAATCGGCTGTAATCGCACCCCCCTGTGCTGACTGACAGCTCACTCAGCATTAAACCTGACTGTCAGTCAGTGCGGGGGGGCTTGGCTACAGCCGCTGCTCTCAAAAACTGAACAGTGACTGAAGCGCAGCCTGCACCACACTGATGACTAAAACCTGAATGCTGTCAGGAGGAATAAAGTTAATTTCTCCTGGCAGCAGAGTTCAATATGTAGGCGCTGGGCAGGTTCCAAACACTATTAACCTGCAGATTAACATTAACCCCATAACTACAGGAAATAGCATTTTTACATGTGACCAGTTCACTTTAACTAAACTATCTGAACCCCATCTCTTTATGCTACTCTGGCTAGTAAGTTTTTATGACTATTACATTTTATTATTGGCTATAGCTACTACATCATCTCCAACTATTCTTAAATGGTCAAATTTAGCTTCCGCAAGACATTATTCATGGAGTCAATTACATGACTTGTTCAGGGATAGTAAGTACTCACACCAGTCAAGTACCTCATTGCTAAATGAATGGGGTGCTATAGACAAAACTGTTCCGTCCCAGTTAGTTCTTTCTATTGACATTACAGAAATCAGATAATTACATGACATATTATTTACATTACTCACTTATATAGCCCTATCCTATTCTACAACTCTTTATCACCATCACTGTCCCATTGAGGCTCACAATCTAATTCATATCAGTATGTCTTTGGAGTGTGGGAGGAAACAGGAGTATCCAGAGAAAACCCACACAAACATGGTGAGCACATAATAACTCCTTGCAGATGCTAACCTCGGTGAGCCACCATGTTGTCCGTTATACAGTCTTATCTATTTATTAATCTATCTTAAGTATTTAATGTATTTCAAACCTATTGGTCTCTTCTATATCTATTTTATAGTAAAATAGTCATGATATGTTAAAAAATATACAGTATATATGACTTAAAAAATGGAAATACTACTTTAGGATAATTAAAATATTTCATAAATAATAATAATAATAATAATAAACAATTGAAATATCTGTGATAAAACATGTTTATAAGGAAAAAAAAAGCGTTAAACTTAGTAATGCAGTAAATTGAGGCATGCTCTTGTCTACAATCACTTGTATCCAGCAGTGAAGGGCAAGGACATATTGATTACTTTTTCATACGCTGCTTGCCTGGTGTCTGGGGACATATCATGCAAATCACGTTCTATGATGTTTTTCTCTACGACTCCTTGAATCACTTCACCTCTATTCTACATCATACCAAATATCCAGCATCAGAGCCCAAACTAACATTTGCAAATTTGCTCACGGACTTGGTGGCAGAAGTGAGGCACATTCTAAGACATAACAAGATTAACAATATCCTTTCAATGTTGCGCGACTTTCCTTTTGTCTGAAGAATGCTTAAACATTTAGCCATCGATCAATCTTCCGATACACCAGATATGATTAGAACAGTTATAGTGTCTTAGAGGACAAAGGCACCAAAGTCTGATTTATAGTTTTAAATCGCTAAGCACAGAAAGCCTCTGTATTCAACAGGGGAATGTGATTGCTTGATTATGAAGCAACGTCTGCTACTGGGGTTCATGGTGGGCACTCCATTTTATAGCTGAATGATTATGTTCCGCAAAGGTCAAAGAACTGCATAGGATCAAATTTTTATTTCATTGTTGGTAAGTGAAATTGATATCATGCTCCCAATCATTCATAGTAAATAATTCCAAATATAGGTCAGAGCTAAAACCGTGCAAAAAGATTTGAGCTGCCCTGCCCTTTTTAGTTCTTTCCTCTGTAGAATAAAAGAGTTTTCACCACTGCGGTGGACATCCTCGGCTAGGCATCTTGGGTGGCTAAGCACCGAGTATCCTTGGCCAAGGATGCCAACTGCAGAAGTGAAGACTGCACTGGCCCAGGGGAAGACTAGACTGCATGCTTGACCAGGGCACCAAAAAATTTTTTAGTGGCTTTATCCAAACTGAGTTTTCACCTAGAGTGACAAGTAAAAAAAGGCCGAGAAGACTGCTGGGTGCAAAGAATTGTGCAAGAACCTTCCTTCCAAAGAAAATGCATTGTTAGCAAGCAAATGGTCAGGAAATTGGCCAATGGATTATGAAAAAAGACATGGAGATATTAAAATGGTTGTCCATTACAATAAACTTTATCCTTAATAGGTGCATTCAGCAATTACACACATACCGGACCGGCACCACTCCTTTATGCTTTGTACTCTATATTCTTGTAGTTCTTCTGACAACATCCATCACAAGCACGATGCAGCCAAAAAGAGAGCAACAGGTTGGATGCAGCCTTTACATTCTGTCTGAACAGCAAGAAACATATTACCCTATGAGAGGCTGATAGAACTATGAAAAGGTACATGTCTAGAAAAAGGAGATTAGCTTACCTCTACCCTTAAAACCTTCCTGAGCATTGTGAATGGCTTAACCCTGCTGTTCTGTTCGGTCAAAAATGACCGAATTTGAAATTTGATTTTTTTTTTTTATTTATTTTTATTTTAAATATTTATTATGAAACTTGTGGTTAATTGACTATCCCTCTTTTGAGGAAAAGTAATTTAAGGGGTTATTTTCATTTGAGGGGTTCTTACTATGGGTTGGTATTTTTTTTTTGTTTACGTTTTTCAAGAATAACTAGAACATTATAAGTGTATAGTAAACCCTGACAGAACAGCAGGGTTAAAGGCAGTGTGTTCATTAAAACAAATCTCAATGGTCCAGAGTGTTTGTGAGGATCCAACCATTTGCACCCCACTGATTGGTAGAACAAGGCTTTTTGCTACCATAGGCTAGAGCTACAGTGCACGTGCTCAATAGCTGCTCCATTAATTCTCTTTGGAGTTGCCAGACAAAATCAAGCACATGGCTCGGTAGTCCTAAAGAGAATTAATAAATGTGCGTCTACCAATCTATAAATTATCCCCTATCTTATGAAAAGGAGAACCTCTAGCTAGCTATGCACATATAACAGTTGTTTGCCGCATGCTTGTTTTTCGTATTTGGTGGGACATTAATGTTTACTTCAATGAGAATAAGCTAAAGCACCAAACGCCTCTAGCAACAATAATAAGACATTGGACAGCTTCAAGTCCAACATGTTTGACACCTCTTTTTCTAGAGATTCTGCTGTTGAAAGGAAAAAAATTAGATCACTGCAGAATCCTAGTGAAATAAGGGGGGTCAGCAGACTAGTCCTATTTATTTTGCTAACACATGCATGGTAGCATAAAGCCCACTATAACCAATTAACTTACCATTAATAAAGAATAAATACTCAGACACATGACATTTGGATAAAAATGGCCGTGGTGTTTTATTATTGGTAACTTGATAAATTAAATTCACCATATTATTGAAATTCAATAACCATAAAATTCCATAAATACCACCATAAAGTACCATTAACCACTTATAAAACCACAATCCACCCAACATAGTTGGGCGATTTTTTCCCAACTAATAAAACATCACGACAAAAATAATAAACAGTTAAAAACCATGACTTTACACTGGGAGGGCGGGCGGGGGATTCTTCTTTCTTCACAGCTGGAAACTGACACAGCTGGCTCACAGCTGGCTCCTTATAAAGGCAAGTCTCCTGCATATTTACCTCTGTCCACCAATGACAGACTTTAAAATTGGCGCGCAGCAGGCTGACCAATCACACAGCCTGCTCGCGTTACTCACAGGGGGCAGATTAACCCCATAAATTCCCATCATAACAACTTCCATTACCACCACGCAGCAGGCTGACCAATCACAGCAGCCTGCTCGTGTTACCACATGAAGGGAATTAACCCTTCATTCCCCATACTGAATTTGGCACCGCTCAATGCCACAACTTAAATTTGAAACGCCTATAAACATACTGTCATGGGGCCCATGCCACCATGTAATCACCAGGCTATACGCTGCTGGTGATTATACATGGTAGCATAAAGCCCACTATAACCAATTAACTTACCATTAATAAAGAATAAATACTCAGACACATGACATTTGGATAAAAATGGCCGTGGTGTTTTATTATTGGTAACTTGATAAATTAAATTCACCATATTATTGAAATTCAATAACCATAAAATTCCATAAATACCACCATAAAGTACCATTAACCACTTATAAAACCACAATCCACCCAACATAGTTGGGCGATTTTTTCCCAAACGGCCGAGTATTAACAATACGAGGCCCCCCCCAAACACCGCAGCCATTTTTCTATCATATTCTGGATACCCACATTAAAAATGTCCAGACCAACGTCAGAGAGATGTACCCCATCAGACCTGTACAGGCCAACCGTAAAACCTTCCAGATCACTATGGCGATATGAGAAGTCGCCCAAACTAACAAAAAATTTTGCCATGTCGCGATTGACACGTTTCCTTATTTTTTCCAAAAAGGCAAGCTGGCCATTCCAAACCAGTCTCGGAACAATTTCAGAAAAAATCAATGCTGAATAAGGAAAAAGATTCTTTAATAACGCAAAATCTCTGCGGAAATTAGATAACAAGTCCAAAGTCTTTATTTTACCCAAGTCATTCCCTCCAATGTGTAAAATTATAAGGTCAGGATACGGATGAGTCAACAGCATACCTTTTAAGGTGCCAAGTAAATTAGAAAATTTCAGACCCCTTATACCGTACCAAAAAACATTTATCAGTTCATACTGAAAAGATAAGTTTTCTGTGTAACTTCTACAAGCCGCTCTCCTCTGCGCCCAGTGTATAAACGAATGGCCTACAAGCCAAATCACCATTGGGCCTAGAATTGGAGAGAGACAGAATAAATTAATTATAATAAATTCGGGCGTATATACAACTGATAGCGTTTTGACGCCCATCTGCCAATTTCACCAATTCTTTTTCCCGAGAGGCCAGCTCTTGCTGCCTCGGTTGCCGCCCCGATCCGAAAAGAATGTGATGAGAAGTTGGAGCTATCTAGCTGCAACTTAACCATACATTTTTTAAATATTGCATTAAATTGAAACTTAGTGGCAGGCGAACCGTCTACATGTAAAAACAACAAACCCGGAGTATCCCCCCGTACAGTAAGCCATTTACATAAATTGGTGACGGGGCATATACATGAATCCCATAAAGGACGCAACTTCACAGAACACCCTTTACCAAGTTGATCCATTTTGGACCTACTAATAAATAACACCGCACAAGAATCAGATACATAAACATCCTTTCTATATAAACCCGAGGTGTTGTACCGACTATGGGACAACAACTCACTAATTCTGAGTGCTGCGAAGAAACAAAGCACAAAAGCTGCACGAAATAAACATAACTCAAAATTGTTAAAACAAACTTCACTCAACATAAACCATAATCTTTCTAAGAGATTCACGGATATAGGCCTGCGGCGATCAGGCACAACACAACCTTTTTTACAACCCTTTAGCGCCTGCCGAACCACAAATAAGCCTAGAGACTCCTCACCATATAATTTTAAGAAAAAAGAAATTCCACAAAATGTTTTATACAAAAAATTATAACGATAACCTAAACCAACATAAAAATTCAAAAAACCAAGTGCTGTCGACACATCACACTTGCAGGGAACCAGATTCCTGGAATCACAAAATTGATTCCATGCCAACCAAGCAGCCGAGTATGCCTTCCAAGTCCCTGGTGCAATAGAATTTTTAATGGAATCTGCTACTAATCCAAAATTGCCTCCCACAACTGGGACGGGCATGCAGTCAAAAGGGGATCCATCTTTCCTGAACTCTTCCTGAATTCCTCTAACCGCTGAGAAGAGAGGTAAAAAAACGGAAGCATTATTGCACTCAGGAGCAAAACGAGCCTTCAACCAAATATTCCACTTCAGACACAATAGAACCAATCTGCGCAACACACCACCCAGAAACCTACACTTCACCACCAAGGTGTTCAAAGCAAAAACCAAACCTTGACAATGCGATATGAGTATAATCCTCCTACTCGCTAGTTCCTTACCCCAAATATGCACTGAAACAAAAACCGGAAAAAGCTCCAATAACACCTGCTTCTCCAGCAAACCTTCCGACAACCAAGATGAAGGCCATGAAGAAAAGCACCAGTGTGTACGAAAAATCGTACCGAACCCCACTTCCTTAGACACCCCTGTAAACCAAAGGAGATCCTGAGACAACATAAAATCCTGTTGAACGCAGCTAATCCCGTTGAAACTTTCTAAAAATTCATACCAAATTCTTAAATCCTTCCTCATCTCCCACGAAATTCTAATGTGTGAACCTGAACACCTAACACCCTTAGTTGCATCATACAAACGTCTGGAAAACACTCTCCCCATTGGCAGAATTCTTAATGCAAAGTTCAAACCACCCAGCAGAGATTGGAGCTCTCGCAGGGTACACTTTTTCTTCACTAAAAAACTCGCAATACAGCCTTTTAACTTCGTAATCTTCTGGCCAGGGAGCCTCAATTCCATTTTTTGTGAATCCAGAACAATCCCTAAAAACTCAAGCTCCGTACAAGGGAAAACTGTTTTATCCTGAGCTAACGGCACCCCAAAAAACTTCATCAAACCCAAAAATTTATTTAGCAATTGCAAACAACGTCCTGACCTACCAACAAAAAGGAAATCGTCCAAATAATGTAACATACCCCCCTCTGGAAACCCCTCTTGAACTGACCAATGCAAAAACGTGGAAAAGGACTCAAAATAATAACATGATAAAGAAAAACCCATAGGGAGGCATCTGTCAAAATAAAAAGAGCCCTCAAAACAAAAACCCAAAGAATTAAAACCCAAGGGGTTAATTGGCAGAAGCCGGAAGGCAGACTTGATATCAGATTTGGCCAGGAAACAATCCGGGCCAAACTTCCGTAGCAAATCCACAGCCTCATCAAAGGATGTGTAACTCACCGAAGATGCATTAGGATCAATAGCATCATTCAGTGAGCTACCTGCTGGATAAGACAGGTGATGTATGATCCTAAAAGAATTAACCTCCTTCTTGGGGACAACCCCCAAAGGTGATATCCTAAAATTTGTAAACGGAGGAAATTCAAAAGGACCAGACACCCTGCCTAACAACAGCTCTTTTTCAATATGTGCCCTGACTACCTCCTTATGGCTATCAACTGATTGTAAATTCCTAGTTACATTACAACCTATACCTTCAAAAGAAGGTACCGGAAAACCTGCCTGAAACCCACTACGAACCAGAGCTGCCTTCGGCCTGTCTGGAAAACGGTCTAGCCACGGGAGCATTCCTTCCAGGCTCACTGGAGTCTGAGCCTTTGAAAAACTGCTCCCTAACACCAGATGGCTGTACCGTGGACTGACCATGCTTTTTAAAACATTTAAACAAGGGGTGAGCCCCGCCACAAAACGAGCACTCATGGCGAAAGCGACAGGTACCCTGCCACTTGCACGAGGACTCATTGAATGCAAAGCACACCCCCCTTTTTGAATTGACATTCACCTGCTGTCTGTGAGGGTTCTGTCGCTGAGGCAGCATTAAATTCAGCCAGAACCCGACATCCTTAACACCCCACTTGACAGCAGGGTGAACCGCCAACTTCTGCCTGAAAGACTCATCGTAATTCAGCCACGCTAAGCCACCGAAATTACGATAAGCCTCCAGAATACAATCTTGGTGCTGAAACAAACCACTACACAATTTAGGAAACTTCTCCCCAAGAACTGCAGCATAAATGGAGAAAGCCTGTAACCATGAATAAAATGATTTAAAATTTTTCTTTCGTTCTGACTCAACCTCTTGTTTTCCATCCGGTTTCTCCACTTTATGCTGCAGTTCCCTAGCAACCGGTAACAGAGAAAAGATCTCTACATATTCTTGTCTCCAAATCTTTTCCTTAAGGGAAGCACTGAGATGAAAACCCAAAGGGGAAACATCACATGTCAGTGCTTCCTTTAAATGAGACTCTGCCACCCCAGGGAACCTGTCCTGAATAGAAACTTCAGCAACAGGTGCCTGGGGTAGCACTACATGGCCCCCAAGCAGTTCAGACAAAGTCCTAATGACCATGTCCTTTACACAATTAACATTGGGTGCTCCAGCAAGGGGGCTCTCACCATGTCCTCCGCTCCCGGGTCCATCCAACGCGCTGTACTGGGGTTGACGACCTCCGCTCGCTGCGACGTCCTCTTCGGATTCTTCTGTCGAGCTCCAGACCTGCGTCGCCGCCGCCAAAGCCCCAGCTGAGCTCTTTTGCAATGGGGCTGGCGGCGCGTACAGGCCCGTGAGCGACCCAGGATCTCCGCTATACCCGGCCACAACAGCCGGAGCGGAACTCCCGACGGCGACTTCCGGGATAATCGCCCGCCGAGCCTTCTGGGAGTCGCGCCCTGATGACGCGGCCAAATCTCGTCGGCTTCTTGGGCGGTCTCGCGATGCTCCGGACCCTCCTCTCGCCGGAACTCCCGCCTCTCGCGATGTCTCCGGCGTCTTCCTCCCATCGCCGCGCCGACCGCGAGCAGATGCCGACCTCTTCCTCCCTCCGCCGGACCGCTGAGAACATGATGCAGGCGGTGAGTAGACGTCGCTCTTCTTCCTCTTCTTCCGCAGGGATCTCCGGACGTCTTCTCCTTCTCCGGGCCGCAGAAGTTCTTCCCTCCGCGCAGGAACGCCGGCGAGATCTGAAGCTGGATCCAGGACCACTTCGGCGGCTTCGTTCACCGGCGCCAGACACCTCTTCAGCCACTCCTCGCCGTCCGCTGCGCCGACCCGAGCCATCATCTTCTCCAGGAGGGACTCCATCTGGATTCTTCTTTCTTCACAGCTGGAAACTGACACAGCTGGCTCACAGCTGGCTCCTTATAAAGGCAAGTCTCCTGCATATTTACCTCTGTCCACCAATGACAGACTTTAAAATTGGCGCGCAGCAGGCTGACCAATCACACAGCCTGCTCGCGTTACTCACAGGGGGCAGATTAACCCCATAAATTCCCATCATAACAACTTCCATTACCACCACGCAGCAGGCTGACCAATCACAGCAGCCTGCTCGTGTTACCACATGAAGGGAATTAACCCTTCATTCCCCATACTGAATTTGGCACCGCTCAATGCCACAACTTAAATTTGAAACGCCTATAAACATACTGTCATGGGGCCCATGCCACCATGTAATCACCAGGCTATACGCTGCTGGTGATTATACAGTATATCGCTATCATCACTGTTCCCACTGGGGTTCTAAATCGCTATCAGTATGTCTTTGGAGTGTTTGAGGAAACCCACAAGGACACTGGGAGAACACACATTTTCAGATGTTGTCATTGGTAAGATTCGAGGCCAGAACCCCTGTGTTACAAAGCAACAGTGCTAACCACTGAGCCCACCCAGTGAAAACCTTTGAAATTACCTAGATTATTAATATTCAACACAAGCTAAAACTCTATTTCAAATGTAATTCTTATACAAAAACACAATATGATCTTGTGGTATAATGTTAGGAACTCATCATTTAATTTCGGGTTGTATTATTGTCTTGTCCACTATGCCAAATCTGGGCAATGTGCAATCCATGGGCTATATGCAACTCTTTGGCTGTTCCTATGTGGTCTGCAAGCTGTAACAACGAGGAGGCTGGAAACAGTGGTGTCCAGTACCATGGTGCTGCCCCCTGCCAATCCTCTCAATTTCACAGATGGACGCAGCTACCAGTGAATGCAAAGAGTGAATGCAAAGACATCACAACATTGAGCCTGTTGTGCCAAACTAGGGCAGCAGCGGAACATGTTGGGGGATTATTTTTTTTAATTTAAATTATCAGTACTTCTAAGATCAGTACATCATTCTGCATAGAGGGCTTTGTGGAGACATCATATTGCGTGGGGAGCTGTGAGGGGACATCACACTGTGTGAGGCTTTGTGGAGGCATACTACTTAGGAGGCTAGCTACAATGTATAAGGGAACTCTGGTACTGCATTACTGCTATATGAAAAAATGAGATTTTTAGTTTATGTATTGGTAAATGCATGTAAACCCGGAAAGAGATATACCTTGCCATTGGTTTCCAGGCTAAAGGACAGGTTACACGTTACGATATATCTTACGATATGTCGTCGGGGTCACGTCGTAAGTGACGCACATCCGGCATCATTTGACATATTGTAGCGTGTGACAGCTACGTGCGACTATGAACAAGCAAAAAATACTCCCCTTATCATTGCTCGTTGACATGTCGCTCATTTTCTAAAAATCGAACATCCGGTTGTTCATTGTTCCCGAGGCAGCACACATTGCTCCGTGTGACACCCCGGGAACGATGAACACAGTTTACCTGCTTCCCGCCGGCAATGCGGAAGGAAGGAGGTGGGCGGGATGTTTAAGTCATCTCCGTCCCTCCGCTTCTATTGGCCAGCCGCTGTGCGACGTCGCTGTGACACCGAATGTCCCTCCCCCTTCCGGAAGTGGATGTTCGGTGCCCACAGTGAGGTCGTTTGGAAGGTAAGTACGTGTGACGGGGGGGGGTTACGACTTTGTGCGACACGGGCAAGAAATTGCCCGTGCCGCACAAACGATGGGGGCGGGTGTGATCGCACGTGCAAACGCACGATTAATCGACACGTGTAAAGCAGCCTTTACATGCATTGGCCAATACATTTTTTAGTGTGCAGCTGTATGCATCTTATAGTTACTATGTTTTTTCAGCTAACACCTATTCACATTTGTTGGTTGTGCGGGTCAGTTTTTTTAAATATTTGTATTTAGTCTCTTTCTGACTGAGCACTCCGCCCTATAAACCAGGCTGTGTTCATAACCTTTGTAGCAGGCGTCCTAGCTGCCCAAACATGGAGGTTAGTCCAAATAGTTGCATTTCAAGTTAGATTTTTTAGTCTAGTTGCCCAGACACGGATGTTTTTAACCTAGATAGTGGCATTTAAGTTAGGTACCCGTATTATAGAGATTTCCTTCATGTTGGTTTTCCGGGCTTACTCTACATGCATTGGCCAAAACATAAACTAAAAATCTCATTTTTTCATATAGCAGTACCAGAGTTACCTTATACATTGTTGGCTTTTTAGTGTGCAGCTGTATGCATCTTATTGCAACCAATCACAGGCGGCAGGATGGCCGGTGGGCGGGAAAGCAGTGCAAGTGTCTGTGGGTCAGTATGGTGAACGTGCATGTCTTTCAGCAACACATGTACATTCCTGGCAGAAGTGTGTGGCTGTGCCAGTGATGCGCTGTCAGACTCCTACAAGTCTGACATGACATCAGCCGACACAGCCTGCGCTCTCTGAGCATGAGCGTGCATGTACCTAGAAACACATGCACGCTCCTGTCAGAAGTGTGCAGCTGTGCTGGTGATGCGATGTCAGAATCGTACAAGTCTGACATGACATCAGCAGGCACAGCCTGCGCTCATTAACATGGGCGTGCATGTACCTAGAAACACATGCACGCTCCTGTCAGAAGTGTGTGGCTGTGCCGGTGATGCACTGTCAGACTCGTACAAGTCTGACATGACATCAGCCGGCATAGCCTGTGCTCTCTGAGCATGAGCGTGCATGTACCTAAAAAACAAATGCACGTTCCTGTCAGAAGTGTATGCGGCTTTTTTTTATCATTTAAATAAATAATTAAAAAAAAAAAAACGACGTGCATTCCCCCTTAATTTTAATCCCCAGCCATGATAATGCCGGCTGGGGGCTGGTAGTCTCAGCCCGCAGCTGCCCGGTATTGCCGCATCTATTAGATGTGACAATCCCAGTGCAATACCGGCTCTTCTCAATTGCCCTGGAGCCATGGCAATCGAGGTAATAGGCGTTTAATAGCAGCGCACAGCTGCTACTAAGCCCTAGGTTAGTGATAGCACAGGCGTCTATGAGATACCTGCATCACCTGTAAGTGAATGTAAATAAACACAGACACAGAGAAAAATCCTTTATTTGGAATAAAGTACAAAACACACCCTCCTTCACCTCTTTATTAACCCCCAACACCCTGCAGCTCCGGCGTAATCTACTCAAGGTCCCATGCCTCTTCAGCTCTACTACATAGCCAGCGGCCATAAAGCACGACCGCAGGCTGTGCAGACAATGACATGATGACTGCATGGCAGGCAGATACTGTCACAGGCTAGGGGCGCGTGTGCCTGCAACCAATCACAGATGAGAGGACAGCCGATGGGTGGGGAAAACACAGAAAGCTGTGTGTATATGATACACAGTACAGGAAGTGAATGCGCGACCCGGAAGCAGTGAACCGCCATGACACCAAATCTCGGTAAGTATGAAACGCTGTTTTATTTCTTTTTTTTCTTTATTTTCAATTATTTTCCCCAGTGCCGGATCCAGATCGTGCACCCGGAATTCCGGATCCGGCACCCGGAGATCTTTGAAACCGCGCGGATCCAGACTTTTACAGTTTTTACAGTTCGGATCCGCTCAACCCTACTTCTGACAAAAGACAATGCACCTGGATGTGACAATATTTCAAAAGAGCTAAAAAAAAGTCTTCTGAAACAGCAGTTGATGTCATCACATGCTTGTTTCAACAGATATGGACGTCTGGCCCAAGGACTGGACAAGATTTGTGCTTATTCCTATTCCGAAGAAGGAAAATGCTACAGACTATGGAAACTACCGGACTATTGCGCTGATGCCAACAAAATACTACTGAAGATCCTACTGAGATAGCCACAGCCTTACTTTGGCAAAGAGTTGCCCAAGGAATAAGCAGGATTCAGAAAAGACAGGGGAACAAGAGATGAAATTGCCAACATTAGATGGCTAATAGAAAAAGGTCAAAAAATGCAACAAGGAGCTCTACACAGTGTGCAGAATTTTTAGGCAAATGAGTATTTTGATCATGTGATAATTTTTATACATGTTGTCCTACTCCAAGCTGTATAGCCTTGAGAGCCAACTATCAATTAAGTAAATCAGGTGATGTGCATCTCTGTAATGAGGAGGGGTGTGGTGTAATGACATCAACACCCTATATAAGGTGTGCTTAATTATTAGGCAACTTCCTTTCCTTTGGCAAAATGGGTCAGCAGAGAGATTTGACGGTCTCTGAAAAATCCAAAATTGTGCGATGTTTTGCAGAGGGATGCAGCAGTCTTGAAATTGCCAAACTTTTGAAGCGTGATCACCGAACAATCAAGCGTTTCATGGCAAATAACCAACAGGGTCGCAAGAAGCGTGTTGGGCAAAAAAGGCACAAAATAACTGCCCATGAATTGAGGAAAATCAAGCGTGAAGCTGCCAAGATGCCATTTGCCACAAGTTTGGACATATTTCAGAGCTGCAACGTTACTGGAGTATCAAAACACACAAGGTGTGCCATAGTCAGGGACATGGCCTAGGTAAGAAAGGCTGAAAAATAACCACCTTTGAACAAGAAACATAAGATAAAACGTCAAGATTGGGTCAAGAAATATCTTAAGACTGATTTTTCAAAGAGCAGAGAGCTCCGCTCCGACTCAGACGCCAGCAAGGTGGAGGTGGGGTACTGGTATGGGCTGATATCATCAAAGATGAACTTGTGGGACCTTTTCGGGTTGAGGATGGAGTGAAGCTCAACTCTCAGACCTATTGCCAGTTTCTGGAAGACAACTTCTTCAAGCAGTGGTACAAGAAGAAGTCAGTATCATTCAAGAAAACCACGATTTTCATGCAGGACAATGCTCCATCACATACATCCAACTACTCCACAGCGTGGCTGGTCAGTAAAGGTCTAAAAGATGAAAAAATAATGACATGGTCCCCTTGTTCACCTGATCTGAACCCCATAGAGAACCTGTGGTCCCTCATAAAATGTAAGATCTACAGGGAGGGAAAACAGTACACCTCTCGGAACAGTGTCTGGGAGGCTGTGGTGGCTGCTGCATGCAATGTTGATCGTAAACATATCAAGCAACTGACAGAATCTTTGGATGGTAGGCTGTTGAGTGTCATCATAAAGAAAGGTGGCTATATTGGTCACTAATTCTTTTGGGCTTTGTTTTTGCATGTCAGAAATGTTTATTTGTAAATTTTGTGCAGTTACAGTCATATGAAAAAGTTTGGGCACCCCTATTAATGTTAACCTTTTTTCTTTATAACAATTTGGGTTTTTGCAACAGCTATTTCAGTTTCATATATCTAATAACTGATGGACTGAGTAATATTTCTGGATTGAAATGAGGTTTATTGTACTAACAGAAAATGTGCAATCCGTTTTTAAAGAAAATTTGACCCGTGCAAAGTATGGGCACCTCAACATAAAAATGACATTAATATTTTGTAGATCCTCCTTTTGCAAAAATAACAGCCTCTAGTCGCTTCCTGTAGCTTTTAATGAGTTCCTGGATCCTGGATGAAGGTATATTTGACCATTCCTGTTTATAAAACAATTCCAGTTCAGTTAAGTTTGATGGTCGCTGAGCATGGACAGCACACTTCAAATCATCCCACAGATGTTCAATGATATTCAGGTCTGGGGACTGGGATGGCCATTCCAGAACATTGTAATTGTTCCTCTGCATGAATGCCTGAGTAGATTTGGAGCGGTGTTTTGGATCATTGTCTTGCTGAAATATCCATCCCCTGCATAACTTCAACTTCGTCACTGATTTTTGCAATTTATTGTCAAGAATCTGCTGATACTGAGTTGAATCTATGCGACCCTCAACTTTAACAAGATTCCCGGTGCTGGCATTGGCCACACAGCCCCAAAGCATGATGGAACCTCCACCAAATTTTACTGTGGGTAGCAAGTGCTTTTCTTGGAATGCCGTGTTTTTTTGCCTCCATGCATAACGCCTTTTTGTATGACCAAACAACTCAATCTTTGTTTCATCAGTCCACAGGACCTTCTTCCAAAATGTAACTGGCTTGTCCAAATGTGCTTTTGCATACCTCAGGCGACTCTGTTTGTGGCATGCTTGCAGAAACGGCTTCTTTCGCATCACTCTCCCATACAGCTTCTCCTTGTGCAAAGTGCGCTGTATTGTTGACCGATGCACATTGACACCATCTGCAGCAAGATGAAGTTGCAGGTCTTTGGAGGTGGTCTGTGGATTGTCCTTTGGAACACCATTCTAAGTCTGAACTGGGTGCAAAAAACCTAGGTTTTTTGCACCCAGTTCAGACTTAGAATGGTGTTCCAAACGTTATTCGTTATTGTTAGTAGTTTTTCGTTTGTGAACCCTCCCCACCACACCTATTGCCAATCCATATAATACGCATAAATAGCCTGGGTCTCAGCTTCCCATACACGGTAAGTTTTTTAACTGCATGAGAGGACACACACAAGCTAGGGACCCCAACGTAGAGAAATACTTTGGGGTAGTGTTGGGGCTCTATTGCATTGATCAATTCAGTAGCTAAATTTCTCTTGATTCATATGTTCATGGCAGTAATGCAAATTCCATTTTTCACATTTTCACTCTTACATATAGCTATTGGATTTTTCAAGTCAGTATTCACACAGCAGTTTCTGCTATTCCATGTATTCCCCTTACATAGTCACTGGTGTGCATACCTTATCTCCCCATAGTGATGTTTATTTAGGTTTTTTGCACCCAGTTCAGACTTAGAATGGTGTTCCAAACGTTATTCGTTATTGTTAGTAGTTTTTCGTTTGTGAACCCTCCCCACCACACCTATTGCCAATCCATATCATACGCATAAATAGCCTGGGTCTCAGCTTCCCATACACGGTAAGTTTTTTAACTGCATGAGAGGACACACACAAGCTAGGGACCCCAACGTAGAGAAATACTTTGGCGTAGTGTTGGGGCTCTATTGCATTGATCAATTCAGTAGCTAAATTTCTCTTGATTCATATGTTCATGGCAGTAATGCAGATTCCATTTTTCACATTTTCACTCTTACATATAGCTATTGGATTTTTCAAGTCAGTATTCACACAGCAGTTTCTGCTATTCCATGTATTCCCCTTACATAGTCACTGGTGTGCATACCTTATCTCCCCATAGTGATGTTTTTTTAGGTTTTTTGCACCCAGTTCAGACTTAGAATGGTGTTCCAAACGTTATTCGTTATTGTTAGTAGTTTTTCGTTTGTGAACCCTCCCCACCACACCTATTGCCAATCCATATAATACGCATAAATAGCCTGGGTCTCAGCTTCCCATACACGGTAAGTTTTTTAACTGCATGAGAGGACACACACAAGCTAGGGACCTCAACGTAGAGAAATACATTGGCGTAGTGTTGGGGCTCTATTGCATTGATCAATTCAGTAGCTAAGTTTCTCTTGATTCATATGTTCATGGCAGTAATGCAGATTCCATTTTTCACATTTTCACTCTTACATATAGCTATTGGATTTTTCAAGTCAGTATTCACACAGCAGTTTCTGCTATTCCATGTATTCCCCTTACATAGTCACTGGTGTGCATACCTTATCTCCCCATTGTGGATTGTCCTTGACTGTTCTCACCATTCTTATTATCTGCCTTTCTGATATTTTTCTTGGCCTGCCACTTCTGGGCTTAACAAGAACTGTACCTGTGTTCTTCCATTTCCTTACTATGTTCCTCACAGTGGAAACTGACAGTTTAAATCTCTGAGACAACTTTTTGTATCCTTCCCCTGAACAACTATGTTGAATAATCTTTGTTTTCAGACCATTTGAGAGTTGTTTTGAGGAGCCCATTATGCCACTCTTCATAGGAGATTCAAATAGGAGAACAACTTGCAAGTGGCCACCTTAAATACCTTTTCTCATGATTGGATACACCTGCCTATGAAGTTCAAAGCTCAATGAGGTTACAAAACCAATTTAGTGCTTTAGTAAGTCAGAAAAAAGTGGTTAGGAGTGTTCAAATCAAGAAATTGATAAGGGTGCCCATACTTTTGCACCGGTCAAATTTTGTTTAAAAGCGGATTGCACATTTTCTGTTAGTACAATAAACCTCATTTTAATCCAGAAATATTACTCAGTCCATCAGTTATTAGATATATGAAACTGAAATAGCTGTTGCAAAAACCCAAATTGTTATAAAGAAAAAAGGTTAACATTAATAGGGGTGCCCAAACTTTTTCATATGACTGTATATTGGTTTACCTGGTGAAAATAAACAAGTGATATGGGAATATATTTGGTTTTTATTAAGTTACCTAATAATACTGCACAGTAATAGTTACCTGCACAAACAGTTATCCTCCTAAGATAGTCAAATCTAAATCTAGTCTTTTGGGTTGATTGAGAACATAGTTGTTGATCAATAATAAAAAAATCCTCTAAAATACAACTTGCCTAATAATTCTGCACACAGTGTAATTTTGCTTCATCGACTACAGTAAAACCTTCAATTGTGTTAATCACCAGAAACTTTGAAATACGATGAAGGATATAGGTATGCCACATCATCTGATCAGCCTCATTACGAACCTTTATATCGACCAAGTAGCAACAGTCCGAACGGAACACAGTGACACGGCATGGTTAAAAGTAGAGCGAGGGATAACAAAAGGCTGCTTCCTGTCACCATTTCTCCTCAATTTATATGCAGAAGCTATATTCATGAAGGCTGGACCTGCAGAAAAAGAAGAGGGAATCAAAATTGATGGACAAGTCATCAACAAACTTAAATACGTATACCATACAACAATGATGGCAACAAGCGTAGATGGTATGAAGTACTAATTAAGGAGCATCAAGATGGAAAGCTCGAACATGGTACTTCTACTCAATATAAAAAAAGACAAAGATATTGACTACTGCCGGGTACGAGCGGGACACATTTGAGATGGACAGGGATGAACTGGAAGTTGTAAAGAACTCAGATCATTGATCACTCAAGAAGCAAAGACGACACTAGAAATCAATAGGAGAATAGCTATGGGCAAATCAACAATGAAGTCACTGGACAAGGTTTTCAAATAGAGGAACATTTCACTGGTAGCGAAGACATAGCTCATACATAATCTGTTTTTTTCTGTGGTAATATATGGATGCGAAAACTGTACAATAAAGAAACAAGACAGAAGAAGAATCAACACCCATGAAATGTGGTGCTGTAGAAGGATGTTATCTATACCATGGATGGCAAGAAGAACAAATTAATTTTTAAACAAATCAAACCAGACATGTCACTTAAAGCAAGGATCACCAAATACGACTTGCCTATTTTGGACTCATCATACATAGAGAGCAATCACTGAAGAAGAACATTATGGTAGGAAAAATAGAAAGAACAAGGCGAAGAGGAAGACCAACAATCTGATGGCTTGCATAAGATCAATCTTCCTATAGAGCATTAATTCATCAAGTCACATAGCTCGAGATAGAGCTGAAGGCTTCCACATAATAAATAGACACTAGTGGGTGTGCTTATCAAAGACCAATTTTTTCTTATAGTGATTTGAATGAGGTCTTCCATTCTATAACTCCATTAAGTCTTTCAAACCGTTGTTCCAATGATGTCAAACTCCAGAAAGACGTAACACAAGCATTGTCTGTGTTTAGAATATGGCAAAATATTTTTTATAATTGCCCTGTAAATAGCACATTGTAGAGGGGGACACTGCTACATAATATGCATGTGATCATCGTTCTGAGGTTGTCCCTTTTGAATACCAGATTGCAATTGTATGGTATTGAATACATTCTAAAGCTGATCAAAGTACATTAAATATCATGTGAGTCCATAACTAGGTTCTACAATAAGTTTAAAGATAAAGATCATGCATCCAAAATAAGGAAAATAAGAACAGAATATTTAGAAGCCATGTCTGCCCAATCTGCCCAGGAGTTGCCTATAAAGTAAGTATATAAATGACAAAGTTCCTTAAACACATATTAATTGATTTCCAAAATATATACTGTTTCTCTATTTCTATCATTTTGATTTAGGACTTAAGAAGAGAGTGAGTTATCTCACTGAGTGATTCATTGATTAGTTTGTTAAACAATCCTTTGTCATTAGTTTGTTATGGCAATTGGTGGGAGCGTAAAGTCTCCAGTGAGTAATTTGGCATGAATATTTATGAGACCTCTAGAATCTTATTGGGAGAAAGTGAGACTTATTAGTATTGACACTTGGAGACACAATGTCTCATATAAGCACACACCTTTCATTACTGTGGCTATGTTTGTATTGCCACGGCTTTGGGTAATACTTGTTGGGTCATTAAAAAGGATTTTACAGCACATCCTAATTTCACTTCCACTTTCTTATTAAGAAAGCAAGTGTAATACATTTAATAAGAAACTATTGCTGACTACAATCATAAGTCTGTTTAAATAATTATAAATATTAAATTGTTCTCAGGTCCATGAAGCCTTCAAAATAGGGGCAAAAATATTGGAACTTTTACATCCGTTCACTGTATTTATAACATTCCATTCTAAATCCACAGGCAACTATGGAGTTGGTCCTCTTTTGTAGTTAACGCAGATTTCACTCTTCTAGGAAGACATTATACAAGATTTTGGAATCTGTCAGCATTTTTGAAGTCAGACACTGATGTTGAACAAGAAAGCCTGTCTCTAAATCTACATTTTAGTTCACCCAAAAGGTGATACATAGAGTTGAGGTCAGGACTTTCAGTAAAGTTCTTTCACACCAAACTCACCCATCACTCTAGGTATGGTGGAAGTACCACGCGTACGGCGACAGGGAAGGGAAACCCTGTGTCTAGGGAAGGGGGAGATGGTGACCACTGACCAAACTTTCTGCTGGCTCCCCTGACCACCCTAGATAGGTTCCACACTTATGTGCCGAGCAGGATACCTGTCCCTGGCTGACCTTGAACTGTGCCCTAGGTAAGGAACAGATTGCATGAGCGCTTAGTCAACCCCACTAAGCTCTAAAAAAGACACAGGAAGGACAAACAGGGGGAAGTGAACAATCAAATTATCTCCAAAACTCAGGAAGCGGAACAGCAACAAACAACGTTTCTTCAGATGAATACAAGCTGACGGCTTGCATCCAAGACCTGTATAAGAATATAACTCTATCACCAGGAAACACCAAGGGGAAATGTTAGTCTTTAAGGATACAAGAGAAAGTGATGATTAACAGCTGGAAGTGGGGATATCCGCAGGGTCCTAACAGTAAAGAGATTAACACCAAGCAGAGAAAATACATAGGATACAATTTACACCACAGTAGGAAGAATAGAATGTCAGGGAGCAGTTTGTGTACCCAAATGCTGTGACCTTCTACAGCTGAACATCACAGGACTGTATGTCAATCGTGACACACCCGTGACAGTACCCCCCTTCTACGAGTGGCCTCCAGAAACTCAAGACCAGGCTTATCTGTAAGGGAAGCATGAAATGAACAAACCTACCTTGTGGCATTCACATCCAATGCTGGGACCCACATCCTTTCCTCTGGACCGTAACCCCTTCAGCAGGGCCGGACTGGGACTAAAATTCAGCCCTGGCTTTGAGGGTGCACAGGCCCACTGTTCGTGTGGTGAATGTGTAATATCTTTGTGCACTTGTTGATTGTGTAACATGACCATATAACATGCACTCACGGCTGCATCCAGTATTACAGCTCAGTCCTATTTATTGCTCTTAGTAGCAGGACCTGGTGAAGCCACTATTTTCCCTACAGAGCTGGGTCTCGCAGATAATAAAGAGGATGCTGCTCTCCACATAATGCTGCAGTCACATAGCTGATGGACAGGGATACAAAATCAGATCCCCCTGAACTAATATTGATAACCTGCCATGGAAACTACTATGAAAAATCCTCGAATAACCATATGCATATACTCACTGTACACAGGATCAGGCTTTTGAGCATCTTTTACCCACTTCAGGTTTCTAAAATCACCAAGTGATTAAAAGAAGTGACCGCTCCATTCTTCTGGTGTTTTCCACTCGGAAAACGCTCTGTATTTTACAATGCAGATCAATGGGAAGGCTCGGAAGATGCCCGGAATCTACAACTCCCAGATTGTCCTTAACAATGGTAAGGAGATGCTGGGAGTTGTTGTTATCAGACTGCGCACCATACAGGAACCACAATACTGAAAAAACGCAGGCAATATCACAAATAATCATTTACATACAGGTACCTTTATAGGTTACATCTTCTGAGTCGTTCCCATCCTTTTTGTCTCCATGCAGTACAAACGCCATGATGAGGTTTCGTGCCCACTGCTCGTCTCTGAAGAGCTCCCTCTTTATTCTTCAGCAGCACTACCCCACATAGCACCTTTAAAAATAAAAGTATCATATATATTATTATTATATATTATACTGCCCCATAAATATAAATATCTCCCATGCTGTGCCCCTGAATAAATAATTGCTGTGCTTCCTTCACAATCCAAAATACCTACCACACTGCCTCTCTCCTTAATATACCCCCACGCTGCCTCTTTCCATAATGTCCACATACACAGCTTCTCTCCATAATGTCCCCTCCACACTGCTCTTTATAATATACCCCCACACTGCCTCTCTCCATAATATCCCCTATATTGCTCCTTTTTTATTATTATTATTATTATTAATTTATATATTCCCCAAACTGCTCTTTTGTAATCCATCCCCACGCACACACAATACAATGCACCCTCATTACCCCTACACACACACAATACAATGCACCCTTCATTACTCCTCCCCACACACACACAATACAATCACCCCCATTACCCCTCCCCCCACACACACAATAGAATGCACCCCCATTAGCCCTACACACACACACACACACAATAGAATTCACCCTTCATTACCCCTCCCCCCACACACACACAATACAATGCACCCCCCATTACCCCTACACACATACACACACACACACACACACTAGAATTCACCCTCCATTACCCCTCTCCCCACACACAAACAATACAATGCACCCTCTATTACCCCTCCCCCCACACAATACAATGCACCCCCATTATCCCTGCACACACACGCACAATACAATGCACCCTCCATTATCCCTCCCCACACAAACACACACAATACAACGCACCCTCCATTACCTCCTCCTCAGACATAAAACAATGCATCCCCCCATCACACCCTACACACAAATTACACTACCCCATCACTACACACTCCTGCCTCCCCCCTCCCTCGGAATACAGTACTCCCGCTCTGCCTGTCACAAAGCTGTGTTCCTTCACAAATGTTCCCCATTATGTGTCCTCAGCCCCTCCCCACTCATCCCCATTAATTAAACCTGTCTCTTCGACTCCATGGAGCGCTTACCGCTGCCTGATACATCCAGTGTGGCGCTCGCAGCACTATGATGACGTCAGCAAGGTGCCGATGTCATCACGTTGCTGCACGTCGGGGGCGGGGCCCAGTCCCGGCGCACTGTTTAAATGTATTTACGTCTGAAAGACGCAAATACATTTTAATAGGAAGGAGGAAGCTGCGGTCACCGGCACCGCCACCGCCGCGCTCCTCTGCAGTGTGTGCATGCCGGGCACACTATCACACAGCAGGGCCATCTCAGCACAGCGCGCTGCCTCCTGTGCCAGCTGCATCTAGTGTGCCTGGCATGCACACACTGCTGAGGAGCGCAGAGGTGACTGCAGATACAGAGGCCCAATACAGGCACCGGCCCACTACAGGGATCGGCCCATCTGGCATTTGCAAGAATTGCCCTATGGTCAGTCCGGGCCTGCCCTTCAGTGCACCAAGTATTGAAGAGAATGATGCAGAAAATAAGAATCAACAATCTTAGCTATTTGAAACTCTAAATTGTCATCAAACATGATAGGGGCAAGCGGAAAGGGCAGCTCCAAGGGTACCACATACTTCTTGAGCAGAGAACTGTGGAAAACATTGTGGATCCTAAGAGCCTGAAGTAACGCCAGATGAAATGCTACTGGGTTGATGATGGTGATTACCTTCTAGGTCCCAGCTTCATGGTAGATAACCACACATAGTCATTCACACTAAGGGCCGCTTTACACGCTATGACATCGCTAAAGCGATGTCGTTGGGGTCACGGAATTTGTGACGCACATCCGGCCGCGTTAGTGATGTCGTTGCGTGTGACACCTATGAGCGATTTTGAATCGTTGCAAAAATGTTCAAAATCGCTAATCGGTGACATGGGGGTCCATTCCCAATTATCGTTGCAGCTGCAGGTACAATGTTGTTTGTCGTTCCTGCGGCAGCACACATTGCTATGTGTGACACCGCAGGAACGAGGAACCTCACCTTACCTGCGTCCGCCAGCAGTGAGGAAGGAAGGAGGTGGGCGGGATGTTACGTCCCGCTCATCTCCGCACCTCCGCTTCTATTGTCTGGCCGCTTAGTGACATCGCGGTGACGTCGCAGTGATGCCGAACGAACCACCCCCTTGAAGGAGGGATTGTTCAGCGGCCACAGCGACGTCGCTGAACAGGTATGTGCGTGTGACGCTGCCGTAGCGATAATATTCGCTATGTCACCGATTACCACATATTGGGCGTACGACGAGGCCGGGTGCTATCGTGCTTGACATCGCTAGCAATTGCTAGCGATGTCGCAGCGTGTAAAGCGGCCCTTAGGTCCGAACCTGGCAAGTGTTTTTTGTCAGCCATATGTTTGAATTTGTCTCCCATCAGCTTCAAATTACTCAACCCCTTGCTATAAAAAGAGAGCGATGAGGCAAAATGTTCTTCCTTAGAAACTCCTGAAGCCCCTCTACCACTAAATTTGCCAAATAGCAAATGAAAACCTTATGAACCAAAGAAAGGTGACTTGCCAATAGACTCCTGATGACGACTTTTTATAGTAAATTTGGCCAATAGTAAGTAACATGCCCAATCCTTCTGGTTCTTGGAGACAAAACACCAGAGGTAAGTTTCCAAATTTTGATTTGTGTGCTTGGTCTGACCATTCAACTGAGGGTAGAAGACAGAAGAGAAAGACAACTGCACCCCCAGTCGAGCATAAAACACTTTCCAAAACTTGAAAACAAACTGGGATCCACAATCTGAGACCACATCAGAACAAGCCCTGTGAAGCTTCCCAATCTCATTGATGAACACTTGAGCTAGAGTCTTGGCATTCAGAAGTGCCGGTAAAGCAATGAAATGTACCATCTTACAGAACCCATCCACAACCACTAAGACCACAGTTTTACCTGCAGATAAAGGTAAGTCTGTAATGAAATCCATGGATAAATGCATCCAAGGTCTACTAGGAATAGCCAATGGAAGGAAAAAACCAGGCGGTCAAGTATGCGTCACCTTGAAACGTGTGCAAATACTGCAAGCAAACACATAGTCAACCACATCCTGATGCAAACTAATCATCACTACCATAAGAGAAGCTCCACGATAAAGCATCTGCCTTGATGATTTTAACCCCTGGATAGTAAGTGACAGTAAAATTGAGTCTAGTAAAAAACAAAGACCATCTAGCCTGGCTAAGATTGAGATGTTTGGCAGACTCAAGGTATGACAGGTTTTTATGGTCTGCGATTACGGTAATGGGATGGACTGCCCCCTCCAACCAATGACGCCATTCCTCGAAACACAATATTGTCTCCAAGAATTCTGTATTGCCAACATCATATTTTCTTTTGTCCAAAAACAAATTCTTGGAAAAAAAACAAGCATGGATGCCATTTACCAGGAGACGGACCTTGTGACAACACAGTCCCAACCCCCAACTCCGATGAATCCACCTCTATGATAAAAGGCTATAAAACATCAGGCTGGATGAGTATACATAGGTGCTGTGGAAAAACATCTCTTTAAAGAGAAAAAAGCCTGCTGGGTGAAGTTTGATCATTTAGAGAAATCTGACCCCACTCTAGTCATGCCAGTGAGAGGTTTCACAATTACCGAATAATTCTGAATACATTTCCGGTAAAAGTTGGTAAACCCTATAAAGCTCTTCAATGCTTTCAGGTTTTCTGGATGATTCCAGTCAACTACCGCACAGACTTTCTCAGGATCCATCCGAAACCCTGAAGATGACAATATGTATTCCCAAAATTGTACCTCTAGGACAAGGAATCCACACTTCTCCAGTTTGGCATACAGTTTGTAATCGGTCAAGATCTGTAATATCTGTTTTTCATGTATCTGATGTGTCTCCATATTGGGTGAGTAGATCAAGATATCGTCCAAATAAACCACCATAAATCTGCCTGCCAAGTGGTGAAAAATATTCATAAAATGTTGGAAAATGGCAGGGCCATTAGTGAGACCAAATGGCATGACCAGACTTTCAAAATGCTCCTCAGGTGTATTGAAAGCAGTTTTCCAATTCATCCCCTTCTCTGATTCTAACCATATTATAAAGCCCCCCTTAAATTCAATTTGGAGAACCATTTAGCTCCCACAATCTTGTTGATTAAATCCAGAATCATAAGAAGAGCATATGGGTTTCAGACGGTAATCTGATTCAATTCCCCAAAATGCAAGCAATACAAGAAAAACCCTGCTGCTACGAGCGAAGAGGAGGGTCTGATATGTCCCTTTTCCACAATATCAACAATGTAATCTTTCATGGCTTGTCTCTCTGGACCAGAAAAATTATACTGTCTGGATTTGGGTAGATTTGTTCCTAGAAGCAGATTAATGGAGTAGTCATATACACGATGGGGAGGCAAATCCTGACACCCCCTCTCTGAAAAAAACATCCTCAAATACTGGACAGGTCTTCATAAAGGCCGCAGAGAGAGAAGTGTTCAGGTAATTATAAAGACAGTAATTGCCTCACTCCACAATTTCCCTGGATTGCCAATCTACTACAGGATTATGTTTCACCAACCAGGGTAGACCCAGTACAGTAGGAGTGGCAAAACCTTCCAGGACATAACAGGAAATTACTTCATAATGCAGGGTCAGTCTTATATCATGTATGATCTGTGTTAGGCATCCTTGAGCAGATGGCATAGATGGAGATGGGGTTAGCCAACATACTGCAGGTAAGCCCATGAGTTTTTACAAACAGAGCATATACCATGCTGACTCCTGCTCCATTGTCCACAAATACAGATTTTTTTTTTTCAGCCCTGCTCTTTAGCGCCACGTCTTCTGTCAGGACAAACTGAGAATTACATGTAAAAGACAAACGCACACTCTGATTGTCCACCCCACACCACTAAGGGTTAGCTGAGCCCCAGATGTTCCTTTCTGCTTAGGAATCGAGGGGCAGGCTGCAATAAAATGACCTTTTATTTACCACAAAAGAAACAAACCCCTTTTTTATGGCAGATCTTATTGGAAACATGGGAAGTAGTGGCTCCCCCTAACTACATGAGCTCCTCCAAACCCATGAGTGATGGCTCTTTAACAGATCGGCC